>NW_021680714.1:58643-83620 GCF_001412515.2 Diachasma alloeum
TGGGGGATGCAGGAGCATCCCCCTACGCTCGCTACCATCAGTTATGCACCTGGCTGCGCTGAGCTATTCGCCCACCATTCCCGTGGCCATCTTTCAAGCCAACACCACAGTATATCCCGGAGAAATCCTTTCGACTTCCCCGCTCGAGCGTCCGCATTCGACCAACTCAGAATCTTACTAGGGCTTTCTCCCCCTAGTCTGGATATCTCAGCGACGATAGGTCATTCCGTTACCCTATTCCCACCAATCAACCCGACGGGATCCCGGGGGCACCAGTCCTCTCACTTGGCCGTTGGTCCCTAGTCTACTCTGACATAGCCTATGGAATCGCCCAGTTGGACAGCCTGTACGTCGGCCCCTTTTCCCCTAGCACATGCTGGGTGTTGTATAGAGTCGTATTAGTAATATAATTTTCCCAACTATTCCCTAGTGGAGCTCGTGCTCCGCGGGAATTATTCGAACTCAACGTCAAAATGTCGCGTATTTGATTGATCAAAAAATATGTAAATAATAGAAAATGAATTTAATTAATTTAACAAATACCCATGGGAATAAATTGAATTTAGAAAAGGATAGGAACTTGAAGACATAAATGGAATATTCCCAGATGTCTAGACACTGTGACAGCCCGAACGAAAAGGTGACAAATGGTTATTGTTTAATGATGCCCTTCGCGAAACTAAAATTTCCTCTTCGAAATTATTTTCTCTCGAATTTCTTAATCCCATCGTAAAAGTCTTTTCTAAATGGTCTGTATGACCTTCCAATTTCCATTAAATTTCTCTCTGGTTCCCTGTTTATTGTCAACCTCGTTGTAAAGTTTTTCATTGCTCTTCGTACGCCCCAGTCGTCACAAAGAGACCTTTCCGAGTAGAACCCTATCATAAAACCATTGACAACTTTCCTTAATGAGTCTAGAGACTCCCTCAAATCCTAAGCCGGGAGAAAACGTCCTCCCCTTCTTTTCACCTCCAAAACTTCTCCTCTTCTCGATGCCAGATGTTTTCCTTCCCCCCCTTTTTGCCACGTTGGGCCCCACGTCAT
Organism: Diachasma alloeum; assembly: GCF_001412515.2. NCBI lineage: Eukaryota > Metazoa > Arthropoda > Insecta > Hymenoptera > Braconidae > Diachasma > Diachasma alloeum. The sequence continues at coordinate 59,688 of NW_021680714.1, forward strand.
AAGCGACGCCACGAGAGAGTAGGTGGGCCCTAGAGGTCAAGCGTTGTGGGGGTGAAGAGGCCAGCGCTTCGGAATAAATAGCGCTGTGATTGGCTCCCTACCACGTCTTAGGGGTTGCAACTTAGACTTAAGAAATTTCTGTAAAGCAGCGTAAGAACCAGAAGCTAGAAGTAAGAACACTCCTGTCTCAACGTTCGAAGAGGAAACACTTCCTCTAATTGTAATTGAATTTTTGAAGTCTCCGAATAATTTTGATTAAAAGTACAAAGTTTTAAAAGTGAAATAAACCGAGTGTCGACAACGTTATTTTGAACCTTCCCGCTTTCAGCGAGCAGAGTGCTTTAGCGCTCTACGGGCAACTTACCCGCCACCTTTCTAAAAAATACCTAAACCCGAAATCCTCATACAACATGGGCGAATTCCAAAATCGCGATAGTCTAGTAACGTCCTCCAGACCTTCAGGGGTCGCGGTTTCACCCATAACCGCTATGCCTTAGGTCTTTCATCGGTTTGTCGCTCAGTTCATCTAGTCGCGGCTTTCTTCAGCCGCCTCTAAATGTCACTAACTGTTTCTCTTCATTAAGTTAAGAGTTCACATATCTTTTTAAGGGGATTTCAACCCGTAACGAGAAAATCTCGTTACACACTATAAAAAACTACTGACGAACGGCATTGATCTTTTCAATAAGTAACTAAAATTTTTTTCGTTCTACGATGACATGAGCGTTTTCCAATTTCCTTCACTCATAAATTTAATATTCAGCCTCGTTTTCTTTTTTTTTTTTCCTATTTTCTTCGTCATTTCAAACTACAAACGAATTCTTGTAAATATCTGCTCTTTTAGGTCCTCGATGCAAAGTGATTGCTCGATGCCATTCCATAAAATCAACTCCGTACTTGTTTTTAATTGAAATGGAAATATTGAATTAGTACAATCAACTACAAACGATCACAAATAAGAATCTAATGTCCTTGGAGATGTAACTCAAAAATAGTTCCTGTCTTTCAAAAATGGATTGGACGCTTATTTTTCAACTACAAACGAAAAAAATTAAACTACAATCACGTGTAGCTCAAAATAAATCAGATACTAAATTTTTGTTACGATTCGTCAAAGTCGGGTACCAACTTCACACAGCTAAATGCCTTTGCTGTTGCTTAACTATTGAGTTAACATTGATACTTACGATGTTGAAGTTTTCCAGATCGCAAGTCAAACTATTGTTATTTGTTGCCATCATTGATTGTATTATTATTTTGGCCTAAACGGGCCATGATAGTAGCAATCTTTTCTGAGTTATTGTTTACTACTGAAGTTAAATCATTTACTCTCGTCGACAATGGGGTAATCGAGAAACGCGGTAGCGTATCGGTAATATTATTATTCAAGGATTGGATATTATTTGGCGTCTTCATAGCCCATGGCGGGGGGGTTATCGTTTTGGCTCGATATTTGATTATTTTGCATATTGTTACTATTATTATTGTTAATATTTTTTTAGTGCTTTAATATTTTGGTTGTTAACCTTAGTAGTAGTTTTCACTTGAGTTTCATTTGCAATTTTAACTTGATCAGCGAATGAAATATGGGGGCTTACTAATTGAGCAATACGTTTTATTTTGTTTGCTTTGTTATTTTCAATTATTTTTTTATTGTTCTTATGTAGCATGATTGCTGTCTTGTAATGAGTGCAGTCTTTGTAGTTAACTGGGTGGCCGTTTTGGCTACAGTAGCCCAGTTAAGGAATTCCTTATCGCAATCGTTAGGTAATTTGTACTTGCCGTAATCATTGAACAGAGAGCATGTCGTGGAGGACATGTTGAAAATATTGGAAGATACGTAAGACCGGTTGTGGAAGGAAGCCGAGGAGCGGAGACGATTGGAGAACGAGTTGCAGAAGGCTTGGAGGAAAATATATCACAATCGGGATGTACCTAATCCATCCAATGATGATTTCAATCCTGGTAGTGGTCTGGGCCGGAGGGGGCTCATTGACCTGAAGGGCGTTCTGCTATTAGTTTATTTATATAATGGTGAGAGCGCTGATGAATTAACACCTTTTTTCGGGTCCTGTGAAGACGCGAAAAATTTATTACAACCTGAGCTGCATTCAACACTACTCAAAACAATTCTGAAAAATAAATTAACTGGCAAAGCATTTGTACAGTTGAAGCCGTAGAGAATTTTGACGAACTGAAGGTGGAATTAGAAGCCTTATTCGGCAAAACGAAATCACTCGTTGGATTGCATGGAGACTTCAATAATTTGCAGCAACGAAATGATGAGGTCGTCAGCAAATAAGCAGCCAAAGCTGAATGAGTAACTCTTGACTTAATTGAGGCTATACAAAGCTTGCTAGCCGATGATCTGGACGAGAAAGAGAAAATTGGAGCTAGAAAAGCCTTGTTAACCTTGGCGATGGCTAACTTTGAGCAGGGTTTGCGCGGGCAGATTCAAATTTTGATCAGAGCAAACAACTACAAAATATTGCATGAAGCCTGTCTTGGAGCCGTCCGACTAGAGAAAACTATGCCAGGTTTTCATGGGTTCTCAAAGAGCTTTGTGAGTTCTGGAGGAAGCTCCGGTGGTTCCAGGCGTTCTCAGGGGGGAAATGGTCAATCAAGGGGGCGACAATCCCTGGGGACATGATTGCTTGCGGTCAAGCAGGGCATCAGGCGAAGGAATGCAAAATGCAGCGAAAATCGAGTCTACCTGTTCCAGATCGACGCAGTATCAACGCATATGGGGTGTAGTGTGCAAATTTTGCCACAATCCAGGGCATGAGATTACCTCATGTTCTAAATTGAAGAAACAATGTGGATTCCTGACAATGTAGAACTGCAGGTAAAGGAGAAAAATGACGCTACAAAACAGGTCAACAAGAATGCTGACGGTAGCGCGAACAAGAATCATAACAAAAACAAGAGGTCATCGAACCGGGACGCATTGCCGATGGGGGCAATCCAAATTGCGATGATGCAAATTTCTGAAGTTGAAGGTCACAAGAATCAGCAGGAGACTACCGTTGTGGGTGATTCCACTCTTAGAACAGCTAAAATCATATCTGCTTAGCCATCGAAGACTACGAATTATTTTATTTTGTCGGCGGATGAGCCCAAGCAGCCCACGATGTTCCTAGCAGACTGGAGCGGTCATATCCGTGATAAAAACTGGAGAATTGAAACAGGTTGTGAAGGTCCAGCCCGGAGCGGGATATTGCGAGGAATTTCGTACCAAGATGTCGGGATACTTGGGAAAGTGGAAATTTATTTGAGGAACGGCAAGGAGGAATTGGGATACGTGTTTCACGTTGTGTCTGATGAATTTCCATGTTTCGGAGGAATTCTTTTTCTTTCGGAGGATTTCTGTCAATCTAGGGATTTATTTACGTAGGTACAACTTGGGAGAAGTGTCATCGTAAATGGCACACGTTTACAACTTTTCTGACCTAAAAAACCTCATGGTGAAGGTTAGAATGGAGATTTTAGCCTGGGCTACAACTTCAAGCACGAAGAATGGGATCATGCGTAAAAGACAATTGCAACCTGGCCTTTTCCTGGGTGAATGCCTCACGAAACCACGTGACGGTCGACCAGTCATGTGCGTCATGAATACTACTGAGGATGACATATTTTTCAACCTGCCGGTTGTGAAACTTGAGGAGTTGTCCATAGCCAAGGAAATAATGCTGATGCATATGAAAGGCAGAAATAAATCGAAACAAAATCGAATAAACCTACTTCACGAAAATCTGAGGATTTCTCACCTCAATCAAGTAGAGCGAGAGTCTTTTGGAAATACCGGAGGAGTACAACAACATTGTACAACTTCCAGGGGATCCTCCAGGAGTCACTAACCATTTGGAAAACACCATTCCTATTCCGGGGGCACAACCTGTGAATGTCCGACCACATCCATTGCCACAGTCTTAGAGGTAGGAGGTAGATCGTCAAGTGAAGGAGATGCTGAACAACGGAGTGGTACGTCCAACTACCAGTCAGTTGAACGCACCGCTGCTCGTAGTTCCAAAGAAACCTGATGCGTCACTACTTCCCGTCAAGACTTTCCTTGGGAGCAACTTCCTACCCTAGGGCGGAAAGTAGGCACTTTCCTCCCGCTCATCAAAGAGCAAAATACGAACTTTCCTTTGCAGGTGTGTTAAAAAATAGCATGTGCACCTCGGGCGGGAAAACATGACTTTCCGCCCTTGGTGCACTATTTCAATAGAGATCTTTTCAGAAGAAAATTGAGACTGAAATCTGCAGGATGGATTTTTTTTCTGCTTTGGATAACCTTTAATAACTTTTGAGAGTAGGAATAGATAAATTCCTCACCTCGTGAGAAAAAAGAACTCCAATGAGATGGAAATTTCGAATATGATTTTTTGAAAGAAAAACTTTAGAAGGCAATACATTTTATTTTAAAAAAAGCCCTTCTGATTGCTGAAAGCATGATGCTAAAAATAATTTCACCAAAACTTCTCAAACTCACCTTCAATTTTTCCTCGGAAAAAGGCTGAGAATGAGTCTTCTGGAAAGTCTTCAATCGGCGAAATATATTCCTTCATTCCTTCATATTGCGATTTCAATAGAAATTCAATTAAACTTTTTTGAGAAAATGCGAAATGTTTTCATTAAATATTTTTGTATAATGTAGGTATGGAAAGACATTTCGTAGCCAAATAATTGCATAAAAAAAGCAAAATAATTATTATACAGTTTTTGGCAGATTCTCATTTTGTACATTCCATGAAGAGCGTCCCAAGCGGAACGCTCCCCACTACACTGCCACTGCGGCCTCCACTGCTACCCCAACTATGATCGTACTAGCACCCCTATAATTGCAAGGCCAATAAAGTTTATGGGCTTCTTAAGACAAGTTTATGTGGTTACTCTGAGCTACCTGGACTTTATCCATCCCTGATCTACACTATTCGTCCTGGCAAGGACGAAGCTGGGAAGCATGATCCCACTCACGAGGGGGGAGAGACACACTGTTGATAAATTCGTCCATAATCCAGGCCTACATCTTGAATCGATTGGTAGATTATTCTTCAGCAACCACGTCTGGCCCGTAGCAGCGACAACAGATGTGACTCCCTGGCTACAAAGAGCAGACCAACTAGCGAACCACTAAATTCAGACACAGCTTTTGTTCTCTAAAACTGGGAAATCTGAAGAGAATTTCCGAATGATTCTGCAAGAACGAATCAGTGAACATGCAGAGGTTAGGAAAACAATTCATGGAATTCTTGAAATTGGACAACCCGAAAGAGATCGTCGAGGCTTAATTGATGGATTAGCCTCCGTGGCCAAGTCGCTATTTGGCACAATAGATGTCTCAGATGCAAAAGAAATTCAGGAACGCATTATCTGTTTCGAAGGACAACAAGAAAGTACCTGTAACATTAAAAAAAAATCAAATCGAAGTGATCAATTCGATACTCTTACAACTGCAGCATGCAGAAGACATTGTACAACGGAATGAAGCAATTCTTCTGAACGCAACAAAACAGTTGTCGGGACGCATGGAATATAGATTCAATACAACTCTTGTTCGTGACGACATGGATGCACATTTTATGGTGATTTCGGCGATTCTCGACGGTGTCATAACGGATGTTAAGAGAATATTGCGCCTTCTAACAGATGAAACAGGAAGAATCTTGGGGACAAGAGTCCTCTCGGAGGAACATCTAGTGAGATCCTAAAGAAAGCTAAGTTGCCAATGGGATTCAGCTTTCCCACTAAAATACGGATTGGCAGCATGCATTAACTGGACAAAATTTCTAACCTCAGCATACACACGTTTGAAACAAAAATTGTGACGTTTGTGGAGATACCGCTGGTGAACTCCAAGATTTACAGCGTTTACAAGTCGCATGGTTTGCCGGTGCAAACAGTACAAGGTTGTTATACTCGTATATTGAACCTGAGAATGGATTGTTGGTCATCCACGGGCCGACAGCAGTTCATTTTAATGACGTCAGAGCAATTGCAAAATTGTAAGAGGCTCAACGGACAGTATGTGTGAACAGAAATACTGCCGATGCAAGCTATACGGCCGCACAGTCCGTACGAGGTACATATGTACATTGAGCCCGCAAAAATTCTCGATTCATGTGTTACGAAACACATGACATTGAAACGTCTGTTACTCATTCACCTGAGTTTGGACAGTGCATGACTTTATGCATCACCGCGACCTGAGGAGATCACCGTCAAATGTGATCAGAAGGAGAGTAGAATTACCCTGGAGAAAACTGGGCTTTTACGAATCGACAATCACTGCGAAGTAATGGCCGCAGATTTCACCATCAGAGGGCGCAAATCATCAGGAGTACGTCTCGACTTGCATGTTTATCCAGAGATGAATCTAACTTTGAGCGAGAGCACGACTACCTGAAGAAGGGACAACTGAACTTCGAAGATGTACATGTCCGTACTATAGTACGGAACGTCAAGGAGCTACAGGGATTACAAGCAGAGCTAGGACGAGAAGAAAAACGTCTGGATAAGAAAATGATGTTTTATGGCTTCCCTGAATTCTTCCGACATCTAGCATCAAGATTATCTAGTGCAACAACAGTAATTCTCATCATGGCAGTTCTGCTACTTTATTGTTGGTGTCGACGAACGCGCTCAACGCTCAGAGAATGGACAGAGGGGGTCAAAGCAACGCTCCGCCTGCAGAGAAGAAAAACGAAATTAATAGGTGAAGGCTTGGTCTAGGAGTTTTCAGATTTCAAGGCAACAGATTCCGGAAGGTTATCTGGACCTGATAGAGGTGGTTTTGACTACCTCGATACCAATGTTGGCTCAGGGTTTGCAGGAGAAAAATTACGCGCTTTAGATTTAGGATTTTCTCTACCAATATGTATGTATGTAAATTATGGTGTAACCAGTGATGAGAAATTTACAAAAATATGAATTTGCTTCTCGCGCCGGGAGGGATGTCGCGTCCCAGATTATTGTATTAATATTATGGAATAATGCAATTATGACAAAATTAGAAGTCAGCATCGTAGTACAACACAAGACCGTTTTGTAATACGAATACAAAGATGAATTGATGCAAGTATGCCACGGTTTTTGAATAAAAACTGAGACCACACTGGACTCGGGAGCTCATTACCAATGTATCGAAGTAAACCGTTGTTCTTTAGTGTGAAACTAATAAACTAAAGTATCTTAAATTGCTGAGATTGAGTCCATATTACTCGACCATTCTACTGTACATTACATCTTTTTTTGACGTGGATACGTCTATGGTTTTGTTTTGGAGGGTCATTCGGTAAAAAAAATCCTTGTGGCCGCGCCATCTATCGGCGATACCGACTGTCGCTACATTACCAGCCGTCGATCGATTGGTAAGATACCAACAGGTTATTCATAGAAATTTCCAGTGCAGAAATGTCTAGATTCAAAACCCCCTATAAAAGACGGATCGGCACGCTCCGCCGCCAGTCGTAAATTGGCAATCAAAGAGCCAATTTCAAATCGTATAAAGTAAAGAGTGTAAATGTCTAGTGTAGTGGTAAGGTTTGTCTAAATATTGACGTGGATACGTCTTGTAACGGAATTTTCCATTTGGAACTGGAAAACTACGTTAATTTGCCCATTTCCCCTAGACTGAGAAAACGAAAAAAAAAACATCGATGAGCGCCAGCCGTCCTTTGACCTCGGAGACGACAAACCGAATAAATGAACCTCAAGCGAAAAACAATGAAGGAACCAGAAAATAACCATTAATCTAACACAAACTTAAAACTAAGGAGTCCAGGGGAAGGTGATAGGTGGTCCGCGCTGCTCAGAGGGTTGGTTGTGGAGAGAGGGGTAGATTCGGATGGAAAATCGGCCAATAGGTATTGTTACTGAAAAAAAAACAAATAATGTAACTCGAAACACCGGAGTTAATGTTGTGTAATATACCGAGGTTATATTCGTGAAAAATAATTGGAAAACGATACACAACTGTCTCAAAAAAATATATCCAAATAATTTAGCAAAAGAAAAAGAAACACTAAATTAACTCAAAACAACTAATCTAAAAAAAAAAACTGAGAGTAAGAGCACAATAAAAAGAGATTGAAAAAAAAACAGAATAATCACACAAAAAAACATTCTTCAATACTCAATAATTATTGTGCAGACAAAGAGCCAGAGGACAAATGTCTAAAGCGAACTTCAATCCTACGACTCGAATTCTCGTCAATGCCACGAAATAGAATTATATGTGAAACAAATCCCATGAAATCTAACACACGTTCACGTCCAACGCAAAGAGAAAATCACGACTCTGATCAACTCGCGTTAACCAACAACATTCTCACCGTTCAGCGCAAAACCCGTAAAAAAAATGGAGCGGACCCGAGATCGTACGGAATCGAACAGCCGAATACACCACCCGTATCCCCACGTAATCCGAATGCGAAATTCTCATAATTATGCACAAAAAAAGGAACAATCAAACTCAACAATAATCCTCAAAAGAGTTCTACGGCACAACTCCGGATAGTTACGAAAACCATGCGGCAACGCGAGTCGAAACCCAAAATCTCATCTAAACGTCTGCTTAGATGCAAAAATTCTCCCCAGAGGGGCATCGCCCAAAGACACTCTGCCCGAAGGCCATGGACTCGATGAGGGCTAGTCACTGATTCCTCGAATACTCGACTACTCTTCTCAACTACTCTTCCCAACTAAGTCTCGAATGCGCAAAAGTCACTCAATTTATACCCCAAAAGTGTGAAAAGAGAGCGAGTATCTAACGCCAAAAGATAGAACGAGAGCGTTATATCCACGTAGTGGGGTCAGCCGCTGTGACGTAGGCGAATGTCCAGCGCTAGGTACGAAGACGCTGCTAAAGGGTCACGTCAACCTAATGGCCATAAACGCGTAATTCGATTCAACCTAAACCGACAATAGACCAAAACAATAAAAGAAAATGAAACGGAGTAAAAGGGCGGTAATTAGCCCAGATAAGGTCCACTAACAATCATTACCTCTTCGGGGTTGCATTCTCAAGGATTATCGGGGCAGAAACGCATGATACACCAAAAACTATAATTCAACAGAACACATAATGCACCCTAATACAAAACTTGACCCTCTAAAACTTATAGCGACCTTGGCAATTCACACGGTTGCAACGGTCGCGATTGGCCGTGTGACCTTCCACCGAAACCCAAAACCGAAATTGTCTCATTCCGATTAATCCATATACTGAGCGCCAGCATTTCATCTGGACCTCCACACGTCCCCGAAGATTAAACCGTAAGGGAGAAATCCTGTCAATAATCGCGTAGCTCGATAATATTTTGGCCCAAACAACGAAAATCTCTAGGTCCCCGATAGCTAACTTATTCAAACTCCTAACACATATCACAGAAATATTACCCGAAAAAAATCATACCTACCCCTCAATATATTCGAAACGTGAAACGATCACCGGAAGATAGCTAATACGAAATTCTGCTTGTCAAAAATTATATACAATAAACGCTGTGGGTCTTTGTCTGACTCACGCTTAATCCGACGTTCTCGATGGTCTCTGGATCGCCTAAGGAATGCCCAGAATTCCTTACAGTCTATGGTTTCAACATGGAGGGTCACTTTGGGAAACGATCCTTATATGCAGCGCCATCTATCGGAATTTCAGAAAATTCTAGACATTTCGAGGTAATTCGAGAAGTTTCTTGAAATTTCGGAAAAATTCAAGGAGTTTCCAGAAATTTCGAGGAAATTCAGGGAGGTTCTAGAAAGTTCGAGAGAATTCAAGGAGTTTCTAGAAAATTCCAGAGGATTCAAGGAGTTTCCAGAAAATTCGAGGGAATGCAATGAGTTTCTAGGAAATTCGAGAAAGAAGGAAAGACCATCCCCGTACAATTACAGCTGCATCGAAGATATAACCGCCTGCAATTTTTTTAGTAATTCCATTTTTGTGCGACTCGTTAAAATTTTGTACTTTCTACAAATTTTCGTGCAAGAAATTCAAAAAATTATGGGTCCCGTTTTGTAACATTTTCAAAATTTTGATTGGTGAGTTTTCTTACAGTTTCAGCAGTATTTAATCAACCTTATTTTTTTCAATCTCTTGTAATTTTAACATAACAACAATTTTAATATAACAAAACAATTCTCTAGATTTTTAGGTTTTGGACTCAATGTTACGCTTCACAATAAGTGGAAAATTGTCCATTTTTCCATTTTGCAGATTGATTTAGAACGAAATTTTTTCTTTCTTATTCATCGAACGTTGTTTTAATGGACTCACACCACCGAAAATGTTCAACAAATTACAAAAAAACAAATTTGTGTTTTACTCCGTATCCCACACCCTTGATTTTTCTCTTATTGTTAATGTCACTCTTTTTCTACTTCGCCACGAAAGTAGAAAAAAAAACAATTATTAACACTGTTCGATTGTACTATAATTTTTTTTCTAACTTTCCCTCATTTTCCCCTTTCTTAATTTTTTTCCCCAATTTTTTCTTTTTAAAAGTGTTGAGAAATCATATTATACATTTTTCAATAAATCCTTAAATAAAAGCTATTGCAAGAACAAAAATTCTAGAAAAGAATGACAAAAAATACAAACTCCGCCTTATGCCGGTCCGTAAAACATTCGTTCTCATCTCGCCGCATCGCCGTTGAAAGCGAGAACGCTCAAGACAAAAAAGCTCTTTTTTTTGTCAGTGCGAGGACATAACAGCTGACAGTCAACTCAAATTCTACAGGTTTTTTTTTCCAATTCTCAATACTCAGGAGCGAGAGTGAGATTTAAAAAGAGAATAATAATGTAGAATAGGCGCTCAACCATTTTTTTCGCTATTTATTAATGATTTCGAGTGTAATAATTTATATACCATGTGCATGTATCCATCACCCAATATTCGCCATATCTAGATGGGTTTCCGGTGGAGCCGGCGGGGTGGGGGTGTTGGTAACTCCATCGCGTCCTTAAATTTGTAATAGGAGTTGGTGCAATCAAGCCTGAATAATGCAATTGACGATTCACAATTATTACATAATAATCGCATGAAATTTTAGTCTCCAATTCTCAATTCTTATAATTTATTTTATTTATTCTATCGAAAGACAAGGACAGAAATCGAATTTATGGGTACGCTTTCATTATTCGAAAAGATGTATCGATTTTAAAACTTTCCGGAGACATTGAAAAATTAATTTCTTCATTTCTTCCCCTCTACATTATTTTGCATTTTTTCCATTTCTTCTCGTTAAAATGAGATCAGAAATCTTGAAAACATTATTACTATATATTGCGTTGTTAAAAGTAAGAACAAGGGAAAAACTAAAAATATGTATAACTGAAGGAGGTATAATAAAAAATGAAGATGACAATAGTTATTTAAAGAACATAAAAATTCTAAAATAATGATGGACTGGCATTGAAATATATATATATATATATAATAAGAATGGATAAAGTTAAATTAATCTAGCGACAGGCGCGAAGCGCCCCTTCGTTAGTGATTTGAGATTCTAAACAGGGGCCACGAACTATTAACAACATTTCAAACACATAAAGTTTAAAGGAAGTTGTCAAGAAATTCTCGGCCCTGTTTTTGGTAGTTTGTAGAGAACTCATCGCTTGTTCTCTAGTACTTCATCTGCAATTCAATAATATTTCAAATTAATTTCAGAGTCAACGTTGATCATTTTCATGTTGGTTGGTACCAGAGTGCAGATGTGGGTAATTTCTTGAGTGTCAGCCTCCTAGAGTCCCAATACCATTATCAGACATCGATTGAAGAGTCTGTGGTTGTGATTTACGATACAGCCAAGTCCGGTAGAGGTTTTCTGACAATCAAGGCCTACCGTCTGACACCCCAGGCTATTCAGATGTATCGAGAAGGTGAATTTACTCCCGAGGCCCTGCGTACTCTTAAAATTGGCTACGAGAATCTCTTTATTGAGATTCCCATTGTCGTCAGGAACAGCAATTTGACAAATATAATGATTTCGGAATTGGAGGAGATGATCCCAGAAGAACAGGGGACTAAGTATCTGGATCTGGGGACTGCATCCGTTCTTGAAGGACAATTGAGATGCATGATGGATCGTGTTGATGAACTCAATCAAGAAGCCATTAAATTTAATAGGTATCAACATCTTGTTATTCGTCAACAACAGGACAAGAATCGTCTTCTTCAAAAGAGAGCCCAAGAAAATGCGGCCAGAGCTGCTAAGGACGAACCTCCACTGCCTGATGATGACATCAACAAGCTCCTGCGACCACTTCCCGTCCCACCCAGGCTCAATCCCATGATCGTCGCAGGACAGATTAGCACTTACAGTCAGCATATTTCACAGTTCTGCGCTCAGAGTCTCGCGAAATTGTATATTACGCAGAGCTTACAGATTGCCAAGGAAGCTAAATCCACTAATTGATGGAAACGCTATGATCGAAAATCATTCACAAACTCTGAAGTGAGTTCAAGCATGAGTTAAACAATTTAAATTTGTATTTCGAGATAATATTGAATAAAACAGTGAAAGAAATTGAAACAATTACTTAATGGTAGATCTGACTTCCTTGATTGATATTAGTAAATATATTTCAATACGATTGTGAAAAACTGTTTTTTGACGTTTAGGCTTTACGGCGTTTAATAGCCTTTAATAGCGTTAAACGTTTAATAGCGTGCTTTGTGAGCACTACGTTTGTAGTGCTCACAAAGTGATACCACTGAAATTTATATACTGGAAAGGGCACTGGAATGCCAGACTCGTAAACGGAAAATGAGCCAGAGAGGATTCGATTTTGGGGGCCACCTCTCTTACTCTCTCGACGGTGCGCATGCGCGTAACCTGCTAAACGACACGGTACAAGCGAGTTGAGAAGCTTAGGTTGAGTAGCGCAGTGAATTGATGTGTTAAAGATTGTTTTGATGCTAGAAGGATAAATAAATATTGGGACGTTCTACTTTTTCATCACAGTATTGGAAAGATCCAATACAGATCCGAAACTCGAGGCATGTTCTTGAAATTGAGGAATTAATTCCTCTTGAAATAAAAGTTAATATCATTGAAATATCAACTTTCTCTTTCAGGAATTATATTGGACAAACCGAAATTTGAAATTCCGATCACTGAGGACGGTACTGACTCAGAGGATTTCGATTTCCCATCAGATTAAATGAATATAGAATCGACTGAATTGTATATTCTTATATATTTTTTCCACGGCAATTTACTTGTAATAGAATTGTAAATACCCTATGTGTCAATATACATTGGGAAAGAATAAAATTTTCAACTGTCACATGTTCCCTGGCGATTTAGGGGCCACGGTACAACCACGGAGAAGCGTGGCTCTTAGTGTGGCTGTTCATTTTCGGGTAAAAAAGGCGAAAATGATTGAAATCCGATTTTAAAATTGAGTAAATATTTGTGACGTTATGAGTTTTACCCGGAGGTAAAACTCGGTGAATGTTTGTCCTTTTTCCTTCGGCTATCACCGTCAGTGCGTGGAATCTCCTTTAACACTACACCTTTTTCACATATTCCTGCACTGTAATCCTTTGGTGTCGTCACTTAATCCTCAGCTAACTTCTGCGGTAATTCCATGGGGGGTTCGCTCATTCGTGGGGATGTTAGGACAGGTATCGAGGATATTACTTGTGAAATTCCAAATAAACACTCGCGTAGTTAGTCGGTAAGAGGATGGTATATTGACTATTGTTTGTTTTAAGTACACGACTCGGTTTATGATGGGTTGGTATACGCGTTATTAATACTCTCGACTAGGGACTTCGACTCGATTTTGGCTGAAGGCCTGCGCTAAAGGTCCGCTCGACTCTGCTCCTGATCGTACTCTGGTGCTTCCAGAGTCCTCAAAACTTGGCAAAGCCCTAGTTTGCTGAGCTAAGCAGTCTCACGGTTTTCTTCACTAACACTGTCTCGTGTCATCACTGACAGAGACTCAAACAGTCAAACAGTTCATCATATTTCTCGTTCCCACCATCCAGCATTATACTATTATATTATATAACTATTAACTAAATTGACGTATTGATCGATCTCAATACGTCACATATTAAAAGCTGAACTATTTGGACCAATCTGCGCCCATTAGTTTGTTAATTTTATCAATTAGAATGAATGATTGATAGCTTGATAGATGACAATTAAAGTCCGAATTGAGAAATTCCGCGAGATGGCGAAACGGTTGAATTACCAACTCGGTCGGTCAAGTCGGTCGCAGTCAGAGATCACGGGGGGATGTTGCCGCGTATTGTTAAATTTGATTCCTGCGGAAAAAATTGATAAGAAAATGAAAACTGCGTGTTTTCATCGAATCGTTTTTCAAAATAATAATCTTTTCATTAATTTGATTAGTTTCATTGCTTATTTACTTGAAAATTCAATTAATTTAAAGGCAATTGGATAATTTACGATTATTCAAGGTTTAATAATAGGGGTTGGAGTAGAGGGCTAAGGGTTGAATAAAAGCCGGAAGGATTATCAAATGATGTTCGATCATTTAAGATGTCATGGGGAGGGGGGAAGAATAGTGCGGCTCGAGGGTCATGTAAGGGCTGTAGAAATCAATCAATAATTTTAGATGATTCAAAATTTAATAATGCGACACGGAGAGCACGTACGGCAGCCGCCATGGCCGGCCATGGAAGTCGATGGCCGCGGCCATAGATTTCCGTGACCTCGGCCATGGGTCTCGGGTAGCGGTTTCAATAATAAAATGATAAATATATGAATAAATAAATAGATAATAAATAATTGATAAATAACCAATAAAACAAAAATAAAATGGAATAAAAATATGAAAAAATAGGGGACCAGTCCCCCTGCTGCCCCCTTGAGTGGAATGACCCTTCCCCCCCTTGCGAAGGGTTTAACCTGTACGGACCCTTTTCACCCCATAAAGAGCCTGTCCCCTAGGAAGGATAAGGGGGCCAAGTACAATAAAGGCTTTGACCCTTCTGACCCCGTAAATAACTTGACCCTTGAAAAGGAGAGGGGGACCGTTCTGACCCCTCCGACCCTTGAGAAAGGGTAGCCCTACGTAGGCTTCATTCTTGAGAGGGGTTAGGGGCTAACCTAATAAAGACTCTGATCTGTTCGACCCTCCTGACCCCTAATCATTCCTCAATCTCTGACCCTTAATTTTTGGTATCCTAATTTCGAGTAGTCAATCTTTTATCGTTTTTGTGATACCTGCCTGAAAAGTGCACTTTTCGAAATGGTTTAGTGTGCGTAAGTTCAAGGTCGTGCGTAAACCGAATTTCTAGTACGTAAAGCGAAACTTTACGCACTCCGTGCAAGAAAGAAATAGTATATTTCGTAACGAGTGCAAAAAAGTGTTTTTTGGCGAGTGGGAGGTTTATATCACGAGCCGAAGGCGAGTGATATAATCCCACGAGCTAAAAAACATTTTTTCACGAGTTACGAACAATATTTTTCATCACAATGTGGCGGAAATTGGACTTTTAAACACGCGGAGCGTGCCGAAAAGGTCACTTTTCGTCACAGCCCGATGAAATAGTATATTGTGTTACAAGTGCGTAAAAAATCACTTTTTCGCACGCATGCGTAAAAGCGCTTTACGCATACTAAGCCGTTCCGAAAAGTGCACTTTTCCGGAACAGTCTAATGTGTGTAAAGTGGTTGTTTTCCGCACTGCGTGCATAAAGTTCAGAGGTCGTGCGTAAAGTGAATCTCGTGTGTAAAGTTTCGTTTTACGCACTCGAATTTTACTTTCTACACGACCTTGAACTTTATATACTCCGTGGAAAAAAATCAACACTTTACCCCCACTACCGCCCCGAACAGTGAACTCGATAGGTATCACAAAAAATTGTATGTGTTACGTGTGCGTATGAAAAAGTACGATTTCACGCACTTGTAACACAATGTACTATTATATATCAAAATGTTACAGCGGATGGCCGTAGAGCTAAGGGATCGTTGAGAGTCATAAGAGTTACCAAATCATTTTAGGCAATTTACGGTTTGATTATAGGGGAAAAGGGGAGGGGGCTAAGCGTTAGGTAAGGGCCGTGAAGATCAAGAAATTATTTTCGATCATTTGAGGAGCCAGGGTGAGCAAGAGAGGACGTCATATGACGACTGTAAGGGTCAGTTAATTATTGTAGATAATTCAACGTCTAACGATGAGGTAAAGAGTTGAGGTGGGTTGCAGATCAGATAGAGGTCGCTCATAATTTTCCCATTGCATTCATCCTTCATCAAACCTAGTACTTTCTTATTCACTCGTGGAATACTATATTCATTATTTTCAGAGTAGTCAGATGTATCAAACTTGGAAATATCACGTATAATGTTTTCATAAATATCTGGGACATTGAATTGCTACAAGAGACTATCCGTGTCAGTGTACAATAATTTTGCGCCATCACCAAATGTTTTGTTGACATATTCGTAATGAAAATCATAGAGGAATGTCTTTGATAAATCGAGGACGGAAAATCCAATATAGATGGTTTTATTGAAATATATTTCGTTACGATTCAATTGGATAATAACTAAATTTTCATGTTCATCGAATATTGTGCAACTATGAAAATTTGGTTGAGCAATCAAGGCTTTACCCCCATACCTTCCATTCCCTGGCGAGCTGACCACGGTATACTTGGCGAACAAATTCCATATTTAAAAAAAATAATGATTAGAATCATTAAGAAATAATTTGGAAAAATTTAGAAAAGCATTTTCATAATTTGGAAACAAATAGTTATTTATTAATTATTGAAAAACTGTTGAACCGTATACTTGGCAAACATTGATCAAAATTTAAAAAAAAACTTTAGTCGATGTGAAACTATTTGGAAATAATAGTAGAAAGGTTTTTCCCATTTGGAAAACTAATATTGTATTGATAATCAATGAAAAAAGAATGCCCGCAATAATGTTCTAGAGTCACGTGACCGAGTCTTCCCCTTTCATTTCTTTACCATTGTCTAGGTTATGTTCATCACGTGGACCTGGATATCACCCTTATCAGAAGGAAATCTCCAAGTTCTTCGAGGAGGACCCCCTGAAGACCTTCCTGGCCTCCACTCTGGAGCAGATAGAGCGCTTGNGTCACGTGGACCTGGATATCACCCTTATCAGAAGGAAATCTCCAAGTTCTTCGAGGAGAACCCCCTGAAGACCTTCCTGGCCTCCACTCTGGAGCAGATAGAGCGCTTGAAGTTCACGAGTGCAGCCTCCAAGTCCCACCTGATCACTGAAGAGTACATGCACAAGCTCTACACCATCAAACTGATTGAAATGCGAAAGCCGCTGCACATATTCACGATGATCCTGGACACAACCTGCCTGTAGACCTCCGAGAGCCTCTACTCGAGCATCTGCGGAGAGCCCCGACGCCTCTCCATCTCCAAGAGCCACGAGCACAAGAAGATAATCTCAAAGAGAAAATCCGAAGGAGCCAATCTGCTGTTCACCTGGTGATTCTCGGCATGCGAATACACTCTGAGCTCGTCGACGACACGAGCATCGTTTAGACCTGGCAGAGCGAAGTTCGAATGGGAATGCAGGATATCCTGGGGCACAAGTGCCTGAGGGAGAGCTCCCCAGAGGACGGACCACTGCTTCTCTCCCGGATGCTAGGGAACTACGCAATCGAGCCTGCAATCTCAGAGACTTTGAGCCAATTCCGACCTTTCGGAGTTGGTGCAGTCCACCTGGACGTCTTCAGGTACCTCCAGAGTCTCATTATCAAACCCATCATCTCGAATTAGGAACCAATGATTTACCTGAGTTTGATGAGGTGCGAGCCTGAGGACAACACGTGCTCCAACAGCTCCGATCCAGACAGACTGGAGATTGAGGATCGGGATGACAATGATGATGATGCTGATGAGAATGGATATGACATGGGAGTCTATTCTCGAGTTGAAATCGTGCGTTCGATTTCGGCAGATCGCATGCGACCCATAAGGCGTACTGTGAGTCGCATACTACTTGTCGAATTCGATCGTACGATTTCAATTCCAGAATAGGCTCCATGACTGTCAAGCGTAAGAGAGTCGAGGATAATTACGATGATTGCAAGAGAGAAAAAGAGAGCGATTAGGTATGTTTACCTAATCGCAGTCCAGTCAATCGAATGGACACACCTGAGAGCAACTGCTTCGTTGATTGGAAAGCTGTTCAAGTCGGTGCTGAAATCACTCGACTCTGCTCAGTATGGATGATTCAGGTCAATTGTATTCGCATTGTTCTATTCACTCGTTTGTCGTTAGAATTTTAAATTGATAAAAATAAAGCAATTTTCGACAGATCATAATTGGAACATTTTCACTTGAAATCGCAGGAAAAATTCCCAAAATAATCTGTGAAATATTTCTACTCATCCCAAGTCTCCTCAACTTCCCCCAACATTTATAACAATTTGATAAAAAAATGGAATGAATCAGTGAAAAATTCGTCAAGTGTCAATGAATTTTATTAACTTGTAAAAAACACAATACGTGAACAACGATTCAATTTTTTCTTGATCATCTCATTTTCGAATAAGTGATGACAGCGGCGGGGGCAGTGAATCCAATAAAACTGTCCAACAATTTGTAATTCACTTCTTGAATGATCGTTCAAATAAAACGGATGCGAAGGCGGTAAATGAGGCGTAACATTTTCAGATAATGGTGTGAAATCCTGGGGGGATTGATGAACTTCGAGGGGATGATTTAGGGTTGTGGAGTTTCCTGAGGGCTCTGATGTTGGGTTGAAGGGAGTGAAGAATGCCCCTGACAATTCAGGGAGTAAAAGGGGCGGGAGGGGTGGAGGAGGTAAAATGGAGGGTAGAGAACTTGGATGGACACTTGTTGGAGCCTCTGCAGTACCGATATCACTCCCCAGTGCCGAAGGATATTCACTCCCTTGGTTCTCCCACAATTCTGACTTTCCCTCGTGATTATTGAACGGGTTCGCACTTGTGCGCTGAGGAAGTGATTGACGTTGGGAAAACTGCTGCGATTTCGGACTCCCTCTTGCTCCTCCAGGAAACGATCCATATAGTCCCTGGTTAACATTTCGTAAAATTTTCAAATGATTCAACAATTTCCAAGAATATCCGTTCCATTTGAAAATTGATTTGCGTAAAAAAAATAATTTGAATTACATTTTTCAAAAGGATATATATTTTTTAAAGATTGCCTTTTATAAATATGCATTTTCTATTTTTTTTATTATATTTAAAGTCGAGTGATTGATGGATATTTACGTTATACCAGGATGCAGGGCGTATTTCTTCTTTTCTAGACGAGCTTTGTAAGTGATTGTCGAGTCTTTCTGTTCCAGAGTAGTAGAACTGTACTACGTACATTTCTACTACTCTGTTTTCTGTACAGAGTAGTAGAACTGTACGGGCTCTCACCCACTCATCTCATTTGTATCTGGATGAAATACTAAATGACATAATTAAAATTTCAAATCTGCAGAGAAATATGTTTTTAAAAAATAGTTATTCTTATAATTTACACTGCTAGGAAATTTAGCTTTATATTTTGAATAGAAACTCTTGAAACTTTCCACAATTACTCATGTCCAAAAAAAATTGTTCAAAATCTGGCCTTTATTTTGAGCCAACTCATTTCCCCGTCCCTTACGAAAATTCCCGTGAGCGTGTTCCACGGTGGTCAGTATACCATCGACTCTCATCAGGACCGAATCACTGAAACTTGTCCGGGCGCACATCGGCGCATTTATCGGGAAACTCATCGGTAAAGTTATCGAACCTCATCGTAAATTATCCGGTCAGTTATCTAAATATTCCGTGTTTGTACAGTCCACTTCAGTAAATCGACTATTTATTAGAAATCCATCGAGTGTATACTTCAGTGCACTAAGTTTTTAAATATAGTGACAATCAACGAAACTCATCTTGATTTATTCTCCGGCAATTCATCCCACTTCATTTTCCCTCCCGATCGCCCTATCATCAGAATCACACAAGATTCTTAACACACTTGATCTGAAATTGACTTAAAATTCAGAATATTGAAAATTCCCAAGCATCCATTACTTTAATTGAAGGAAAATTTCTTACAATATCAATCTGGTCCAGAAAAATGTTAGACCATTCTTACAGTCCACCAACTTCCTCCTGACACTTTCTACAAACCCCTTAGGAAATCCTTCATACCTTGTTCTTCTGAATTAAATAAAACTCCTTTCCATGAGTCCTCAACCCAGACTCGAAATTATGACACTTCTCCTGTGACCAAAGACCAATAGCATCAATAGGAAGGAGCACATTCATCCCCCTCCTCAGGGCCTCCTCCAGATTAGACTAGAAAAGTAGATAAAGAGCCTGTTCATCGTCCCTTACGTGAGCCCCAGCTGGTAGCGAGTCTTTATCTCTTTTTCTCTAAAAAGGAAAAAATAACTTCAAAGAATGTCAAATAATGTGCACATCCAGCATTTTTGATTTTTTGCTTTTTTTTCCAATGAAAATTTGTAGTGAATTGGCAAAATACTACCTACCTAAGGTCAGTTGTCGATAGATATCTGGTAAATGAAAACAGACAACAAAATTCAAAAAAAGAATCTGTGACATCCGTCAGAAAATTCATTTTAATTCATTTTCTTACGTCGTCATTCAATTATCTCAGTGATAGAAGCGACTTTTGAAACCCAAATTATCTTCTGTGACGAGGGAAAGAGACCCCCTCGATGTTGGGAATATTTCGGCTGCACACATCTGTGAACGATAAAAATGTTCCCAACGTCGAGTTTCTCCTAGATTAAGGAGATATCAGCTGTACAAGATCAGATGCACTGTAAACATTTGAGTCTAGTCTCGTCTCCTTAATCATGTACTTTCCACGTGTGACCGTAAATTTCAATAAACACTGGACTCTTGAACCGGAAAACTGTTGATAACAAATTCTAAGCGTGGGTCCAAATTTTGTAACTCCCACGACAAATATTTGATATAAAAATAGAGTAACGATTTCGTTTCCCACATGGAGGAAATGACATAAACATTGACGAACATGTGACACAAAAATAGTAAAATGCATCATACAACAGAATGATTCTTTTATGAATAATTTTCCATTTCGGATATTAATTAAACTATCATAATTGTTTAAGAAATATTATCAACGTGGGAAAACCACAAAATAATTAAAGTTTAAACAATATTTTTATGTCATTGAATTATTATTGAATTACTATTAGATTACTATTTTTCTTCAATGAATTATAATTTATCATAACATTTCATGAAATTTATCTGAATTGTTTCTAAAAAATTAAATAACAAAGATGTTAACGCTAAGTTGAAAATAAGAGATAAAAGAGAATTGTGGAGGGAATATATGGGCATTCCTAAAACAATTTTCATTGGTTGTTGGGGAATAGAAAAGACCGCCTACACCCCAAAAACATCTTCATGTAGAGAGATGGAGTTGATCTCGAAACAAGGAGATTTCAAACCACTGGAGTGGGAAATTTCGGCTAGAGTCATTTGTAATTGGTCCCCGAAATTTCCCTATGCATTCTGAGGACACACCCTCCTAGATAAACTATAAAGACTTGTGCGCGATAGCAGCACGACAGTTACAGTTCCGATTGCATTTTGTAGTCATCGCTGCAGTAGTAGTAGTAGCTCATATCTGAGAGTTAGTATACTCCAGTTTCTTTTGGACACAGTTCCAATTTTATTATCGACCTATTAAGGCGATATTTCGGGTTTTTCGCGACCTTTAATTTTCATATAGTCTTGGATGACTATTTAATTTCCATTTTAGTCTTTCGTGGCTAAATTATTTTCTGAAATCCCAAGTCTTGTGACATTTTTAATTCTTTTATTCATTTAAATAAAGAATTTAATCCAACGTCTTAAATTCAGTGCGGCATTACTTTTAACCGCATAACAAATACTTTACGACTGAAAGCAGAGCAGTGAATGTAAGTCGAATGTTGTAGTTATACTTTTCTACTTGTTTTGTTAAAATATACTCTATTGAGTCACTTTAAAGTTATTCAAAATTCTGTTCATTTTACTCCAAGTGAACCTTTCCAACCTTTGATTCCAAACCTTTTTGGGGTTTAGAAAATTGAAGTAAAAGGGGACCTTTGTAAATGGGTTCTGTGTTTGAATTCTATTCCTTAAATTCGAGACGATCTTTGAATTTAATCTTGTTTCTTTGGTTCAATATATTCAATTTTAATTTAATAAAGTTGTGTCAAGTAACCCATTCTTGACGTAACAAATCATATAAAAATTTTGCTATTTCTCCTCATTTCGAAGATATTCATTGATAATTGCCCCAACACGAAATGCACTAATCCTAGTTTATGAATACTACAGAAATGGTGAAAAAATCATAAAAATCTCCCACGAAAAATTCAATTTTCCAAATATTGGCAGTGAAAACACCTGTAATTCACGATAAAAAAAAGTCATTCAAGCGGTCATAAAGCCTTGCCTTGATAGCCTTGATAATAAAAAATATAGTTTGTCATTCGGCGGCAAACAACTTTTCTGATGATTATATTGTAATTCTTGGCTTGTTCAAGGCCTCAGTGACAAAATCCTACATAAATATTGAAAGAAATAATCACATCCTAGGACAACCGATCCTTTCCCCCCAATGTGGAGGGCATTGTGGATGACTGCATTCTGTGATAGCTCATGGAACCATCCTCAAAACTCTTCGTTTGCTTCTGAAGCTCCTGAGAGACGGAGTTCAACGTGGACACCAGACTCCCTCTACGGCGTCCTTTTACTGTATTTCGTCGTTTTACTGGCCGGTGTGCTTTCGCTGTGAATTTCCAATACAAATATGAAAAAAAAAGCAATAGACCTCAGAATAGATAATGAATCTCCAAATAATTTTTGAATGAAAGTGTTGGGTTTTTTCGTTGGGTTGGCTGCACAGAAATGTATCTTCTCATTTACAAAACATTACTTTTGAGTGAGGGTTCTTTCGACTTTTCAATGTATTTATTTCTTCGTGCATAGTTCGATACAATGAACCAACGATATTTCTCGAGCGAGAGGGGGGGGGGTCATAGAGATGGGGTCACGTGATCCATTGTATATGTCCATCTTTTTTTATTAATAATTATGGACTTTATATTAGTTTTCCAAATGAGAAAAACATTTTCACTATTATTTCCAAATTATTTCACATCGATTAAAGTTCAACTTTTTAAATTTTGGTCAATGTATGCCAATTATGCGGTTCGACAGTTTTTCAATAATTATTAAATAATTATTTGTTTCCAAATTATGAAAATATTTTTCTAAATTTTTCCAAATCATTTCCTAATGATTCCAATAATTATTTTTAAAAACTATGGAATTTGTTCGCCAAGTATACGGTGGTGGCGATCTGGCATCTACGGTATAGCGTAGATGTTACGTAGATGTGTGTAGAGATGTGCATTTTTGGGCCTAAAAAGCATGAAAATGATCGAAATAAAGTGGAATAATGATTGGGAAGTTAATTATCAGAAGGTTAGTGTCAGTTATCACTCATTAATTGAGTTTTTTTGATGAATTTCAAGAAATTACTGCTAATGTACTTAATGCCACTAGAACGTCGTGTGGGGGGATTCCGCGAGATGGCGGCAGCGCCGAATTGCCGAGTAGGTCGGTCAAGTCAGCAGCACAGCAGCAGTCGCAGGCCAGCCGCCAGCCGAATGAGTCAACAGTGGGATAGCATTGGCCGGTTTTTTACTTAATTTTTTAATGATTAATCAAACAATTGATTTTTGATGTGTCATTCTCAGAGGACTCACGGGGGAGCTCGAATTTCCGGTTTTTTGATGAGAGTGCGAGGGGTGAGGGGAATTATTTTTCTGACCCTTAATCGCATTGAGTGAAGTCCTCGGGGGCGGGGGGAGGGATTTTTTTTAACCTTTCTGACCCTAAATCAAATTGCTAAGCGTGCGAGGGGGGGGGG
>NW_021680714.1:84779-100589 GCF_001412515.2 Diachasma alloeum
GGGGGGGGGGGGGGTTTAGGCTTCTCACAGCGATTATAAATTGAGTAATCAAATTAAAAACTTGAAACTTCATATTGGTCGAGTGAAATACTTATATTACACAGTGCAATTGGTCTCATATTTTTACGATTTGTTTTTCGTCGAGTTATGAACGTTTATTTCGAGTGGTCTCTACTTTCGACAACGACAGTAGTTACTGTCGACCCCAGTGAGATTTTGCTAGTGATGGGAAATTGATTTGATTGGCCGTAGTTTTTTTTTCAATGACAATTGTGTTTTATACCACTTTTCCCTGTTTATAAAATTTTTCAAAATTTTCAAAGTTATATACAATTGTCAATTCTGTAGTGTAATTTTTGCAATCTCGATTGTCAAGCGGTTTCCTAACTTATCATTTACTGAATCATTAATTTTATATTTTAGATATCCTATATGTAAATAGAGTTTCACTCACTCAGGCCAATAAATATTTTATCAGATCGAAATTATATTGAAGAGAAATTGATTGTGAATTCAAATGAAATATTATTTAAATATAAGGGTGTTATTATCGATTTGGTAAAATATAATTCCTTAGAATTTGAAATATGTACGGATTTATTTTTTATATTTTTTATAAAAGCATCGGATCACCGTTGACCCCGCCGCCGTTGAATGCGGAACAGTTCACCGATTGCGAGGCGCAAGTCCCAAGTCTTTGGGACCATTAAATTAGGAATTATGGCCAGTGTAAATGCACGATTGGAACATGAATTCTCCGCACGACATCGGTAGATTAGGGTGGGGGTAGGAGAGAAGGTTGAGGTTCCTCGGGGCGATGTATTGCCCGAGGAATCACTCTTCGCTGGGATTTCAGCTTGTAAAGTCGCCCTGCGCAATTAAGTCGATTCGCTCTCCGAGCTCGTCAGAAAATTCAAGTAATTAGTCGTGGGGTGTTGTGCCTGGATTTTTCCGGTCATCGTCCGAGATCGCTGCCATATCCAAGGGTCCAGACGAGGTTTTCCTGGAGTTTATCGCGGATCAACGGTGAGGGTAATTTTGTTTGTGAGTGCTCGCGTGGCTTTCTAACGTATAGCCTCCGGTCGCCATTTGGGCACCGTTTGAGTACTAAGTAGTCGTACTGTGAGACGCGGCACTCAGTGGCCTTGGGCCTAATTAATTGTCTTATTTACTGAATATCAGTGTTTCATTTCTATTCATTGTGATTCATTTTGGAACTGTATTTTTTTTTTGTCCGCGTGGCTCTCGTGTTATCGTCGCATCCGGATGATCCGTGCGTTATGTACGCCATTAAATTCTTTGGTTAATAATTACCAAGATTTATTGAAGATTAAATCGAGTTCCGTTTGCTCTCTCCGCTAGTCGGAGTTTATGATTTTCCAATTATCACTACCATTTTCTATGATTATTATTTAGGTTTAATGTTTTTTTTATATCAAATCGGGGAATTTACCACTTCAACTTTTTTTGTTAGAATACATTTAGTTTACACGGTGTTGAGTGTATCATTTTTTTGCCCGTTCCCACACGCCTCCACGTTTTTCTGAGCTGGTCGTGGAACGCGCTTCGACATTGTGACCATGTCCTTTAAAGGTTAAAATGACTGGCGCCCTTCTGGTATTTTTTTTGGTTCCTCCCAGTGATCGCCTTCGTACTTTATTCGGGTGGAGAGGTTATATTCGGGTCAACCAAAGTTCGTAAAGGATCACACGTATGATGCGCACATACGTGATTGGAACAATACCTCATAACTTTTGGGTACGGGGAATCGCCCGTAACCCCCGCCCAAAATTAATAGAGGCCATCATTCCTTGGATTAAATATGTATTATATTTGCATAATACAATGATACAATTGTAATCCATTTAGTTTGCCGCCCTTTCCAGTGCGCCAGTCGCGGTCCATAACTGGCCTCTTACGCGCTTATGCGTGGATCTTGGGGCGGACAAGCCTTGTCCCTCTCAATGCCATAAGGCCCGGGGTTGCAGTAAGGGTAGTTCGTGTTATTCATGCCCTTCTCCCCGCATTTTCCGCAGAATGTCCTCCTGAAATACGGGCAGTCCGAAGCCCAATGGGATGGGTTACTGCATTTGCCGCAGCCCGCTCGAGCATCCCATTTCATCCATATGTGTGGGCTTCGCCTGATTTGGTTGGCGAGATCCCGAGCTCGACCATTGCTCTCCTCCGCCCTGACATACGGCAGGGGTCTGTAGCGCGCGTTAGTCTCGCATGCCTGCAAGCGTGGAGGGTCGCTCAACACGATGGACTTCAGGTCCGCCATCACCTCCTCCACTAAGGTTTGGAGCTTGGCCATAATGGGCACCACCTCGTCGAAAACGGGGTGTTCGCTTTCGAGGTATGGCTTTTCCACCATCTCCTCCAAAATTACCAAACCTTCTGTGGGTGATTTCACGCCGGCCAAAGCCTGCTTCACCTTAACCTGCTCCATGCTGTAGGGAGGGAATAATGGACCATGAACAACTAATGATATGAGAGTATAAATACTATGGGTTTCCTAATGTCGTGGCTCACTCGTCGTCAGTATCGCGCGCGAGTCGCTCATTGTCCGCGGATGCCATGAGTTTCAAGTCTTTGACGTGGTGTCTACCCACGATATTACCTGCCTCATCTAATAATTAGTAAACAAAATCCGAGTCTATCTCTTTGATAAGGTAAACATTCGTACTCCACTACCGCGCCAACTTGGAGATAAAGCCTCTCGGTCCTGAAGACAGTACTCGTATCTTACATCGGACGAGATCGCTGTCCGTGAATTTTACGTCCCGATAGTGACGATTGTAATAGCGAGCCTGCTCCTCGAACGACCTATCCAAATTATCAGAAATTAAATCATAAATTTCTGTCATACGTTCCATCCGTTTCGTCCATTTCGCAGTATTCGGGACCGCTATCTCTTCGTCTAGCGCTTTCATTTTCGGCAAAAATGAACTATCGCTAGGGTGACGACCGAAATTCAAGAACGCGGGCGAAACATGTAACGAGCTGTGGAGCGCTGTATTATACGCTGAGCGAAATTCGTTCAGGTGCAAATCCCATCCATGATGATCTTGTTCGACGAAACAAATCATCATCGTTTTCAACACGCGATTTACGCGTTCAACGGGATTGGCTTGAGCGTGGTACGGTGGTGTGGTTGTGATTTCGCCATTTCCTGCATCAATTTATTCTTGAATTCCGTAGCATTATCTGTAAGGATGACGCGAGGTGTCCCCCAGTGAAAAATTATTGAATTCTCAAATTCGGCGATCATGGATTTACCATCCGCCTCTTTTAATTGTGCCACCTCCACCCACTTAGTAAACAAATCCTGAAAAACCAATAGGTAAGAATAACCTGATTTGCTCGGTGGAAATGGACCCGTGATATCCGCGGCAACCACTGTCCACGGTTCATGAAAAACGCGCTGTCCCATCAACCCGGCGGGTTGTAATTGTGAGACTTTACACGTCTGGCAAACTTCACATGAAGTGACGTATTTGGCTACATCCTCAGATATTCCCGGTCAATAATAGGCGAGGGCACTCGAGCTTGCGTTTTTCCAATCCATAAGTGACCTGACTGCGGTAAGTCATGGAATTCTGAAATAATGTCTAATCGCGACGACTTCGGGGCAATGAGCTTCCACGCTTGAAGGTCCTTCGCAACCGTTGAAACCAGGGGAATCGGTCGGTATCGAAACAACTGATTATTCTCCACCTTCCACCCTTTAAATTTAGCTGATTACCGACTTATAGACGCCTTTCTGTGAGAATACCACTCGTCCTCCGTTTCCGCCACGCTCTCTTCAATAATGTTTCCTTCACTTCCTTCCACCGAAATATTCGGGTCTTCAACAGCATTAATTTCATAATCTTCCGCCTGTGGATACTCGTCCTCGTATATTCGTGATAACGCGTCGGGATCTTCATGGAGTTTCCCAGGCCTCTGCACAAGATCGTAATCGTACTCCTGTAAACTGAGTGCCCACCATCTTAATCGGCTGGTTGGGTCTTTCAAATTGTGAAGCCATCGTAACGCACTATGATCGGTAACTACTGTAAAATGGTAACCTTCGATATAACGTCTGAAATGGTCGACAGCCTACACGACCGCAAAACACTCATTCCCTGAAACCGAGTATTCAGATTCGGCCTTATTCATAGTTCGGCTCACGAATGCTACTACATACTCGACCCCATCGATAGTTTGGGTGGGAACGGCTCCCAGGCCGTAGGCACTCGCGTCGGTCTGAACAGTAAATGGAACCGAATAATCCGGACACGACAAAACTGGTGCAGTCGACAGCGCGGCTTTAATACGCGAAAACGCAGTCGATTGCACGTCACCCCACCTCCATTTCATGTCCTTACGCAACAGACGTATAATAGGCTCCGCCATGGATGCAAAATCGGGGATAAATCGACGATAGCACGATGACATACGGAGAAAAAGTTGCACTTGACGTACGGTACGAGGTCCAGGATAATTCAACACCGGTTTGACCTTGGACGGATCGATATGAAGACCCATTTCGTCCACAATAAATCCAAGACATTGAACGCGGTTACTACAGAATACGCTCTTCTCCAAATTTATTGCGAGGTTTGCGTCGCGCAGCCTCGTTAACACTAACGCAAGGTACTTAAGGTGGTCCTCGAATGTTTGAATTACGATGATAATGTCGTTCAAGTACGCGACCGCGAATGGTTCGAGTCCTGGACCAATAAATTTATCAGCGAGATGCTGAAAGGTCGCGGGAGCATTGGTTATACCAAAAGGCATCCCCACAAATTCAAACGTGCCAAGACCCGGAACAGAAAACGCGGTCAACTCGCATATTTCTGGATCTAACGGCACTTGATGGTACGCTTGCTTCAAATCCAAAGTCGTAATATAACGCATAGAACGCAATTTATCCAGGATTCCCACCAAATTTGGTATTGGGTACGCGTCTTTTTTCGTCAACTTATTTAACCAGCGGAAATCAAGACATAAACGACATTTCCCTTGGGCCTTTTTCACCATAATAATTGGGTTGTTCCAGTCACTCTGTGAGCGGCGAATAATTCCGGCCTCCAGGAGCGCTTTCACTTGACGTACGAGTTCCTGCTGGATAATTGGGAACATTGCATAACCCTTCAATCTGAATGGTTCATGATCACGCAGCCCCACTATTTTATGAGATGTTAAGTTAGTGAATTTGATTTTCTCGCGGGGTGGTGNTTTTTCGTCAACTTATTTAACCAGCGGAAATCAAGACATAAACGACATTTCCCTTGGGCCTTTTTCACCATAATAATTGGGTTGTTCCAGTCACTCTGTGAGCGGCGAATAATTCCGGCCTCCAGGAGCGCTTTCACTTGACGTACGAGTTCCTGCTGGATAATTGGGAACATTGCATAACCCTTCAATCTGAATGGTTCATGATCACGCGGCCCCACTATTTTATGAGATGTTAAGTTAGTGAATTTGATTTTCTCGCGGGGTGGTGGCACTAACCTATGCACTAACTCATCAGTTCATCCGCGCTCATTATCGTTGGTCTGAACTAACCCACAGATCTCATGCGCTTCGGTAAATTCGCGAGTTTCTATCGGGTATTGATGGTCGTTACCATCGATCCACCATTCCTTTGTTTTGCCATCGAAGCCAAACCCAAAAATACGGACAAAGTCCATCCCTAATAACACGGGGCGACTCAAACCAGGGGTTACCTCAAATTCGATCACACGTGTAATTCCCTTAATCGAGATTTGGATTTGAACATTGCCCGCGACAGTTTCGGCCAAACCATTAGTCATCGCAACAATTGACGATGCGGGTGGCTTTACCTGCAACTTGAGATTTCTCATCCACGAATCTGGTAAATTTCGTACACACGATTTTGTAGCTCCAGGATCCATCAGAGAATAAAATCCGTCCGAACCAAATGACAGCGGCAAAAATATTCGCGCTCCCAACAATTTTACCGCGGTCTGGCTCGACGTTGCTGCGAAACTTTCCTCTCCTCGTGAGGTTCCGGAGGCCCTTACTATCTGAAATGAAATATATATTGTGACGTGTTATTTTCCGTCACAAATAGCATTGTTTATTCATTCGACCGTTTCGCGTGTGGGTTTTGAATTTAAAAATCACCAGACGGGAAGTCACCAACCGACAGCGAGAGTCACGAGAGAGATTCAGTATATTTTGTTAATTCTTTTGTTTTGCATCGTCTTCTGGATTGTTTGAATCGAATCTGGCGCCGACATCGTGGGACTGAGGTGGCAATGTCTCCGGGAATCGTCGAGGGACTTCGGGACGCTTCGCGTTCGTGATGAGAGCTTCATGGGTCTTCGGATTGCCAGAGGTCGCCAGCTCTTGGGCAACTCTAGGGGAAACGTGACGTAGGAGCCCAGCTGGTTCAATGTGGAAGGGGAAGTGAAGGATTTCACCGAGATCAGAAGGAGGTTGAGTCAAATCGTCCTTTGGTGACAAACGGGTCAGGAGAATGATTTGGAAAAAGGTCAGAGGATATTCGGATTTAATTGATACTCTGGGATAAATTGTTTCAATTAAATAACGTCTAGAGAAGTCACTGCGCATGCGCCGAAGGACTTGGTTCGGCCATGTGAGCGACAAAGTCTAGTTGTCTGGAAACTGATTAGAGGAGTGAACGGAACGAGCAGCCAATGAGCGTCGTTACCGCGTTTTCACAGTCCAGCGTGGTGTCGCTGGGAAAACGAACCTCACT
Organism: Diachasma alloeum; assembly: GCF_001412515.2. Lineage (NCBI taxonomy): Eukaryota > Metazoa > Arthropoda > Insecta > Hymenoptera > Braconidae > Diachasma > Diachasma alloeum. The sequence goes on from NW_021680714.1 coordinate 91,513, forward strand.
TCCCGTTTGGTGGTTCCAACACACGTTGTGTTTAAGCTATTTGTAGAGTTTAATTGTGTTAATTTTGGAGTTTTGGGGAGCCTGAACGCGATCTGGAAGGAGAATAAGACCTGTGGAGGAAGCCCCGAGTGGATTCGTCTGGAGGAAGGTCCCGAGGACTCGGAATTGAGGAGTTTTTGAGACGTTTTCCGGAGGCATCGAGGTGGACTGCTGGGTGAGCGTGATGGCTACGACTCTGTATGACGCATCTGTGTAAATTTGTCGTGAGTAGGACTCTGCCCAATTTTAGACTTTGGAATAGATGTTCCGTGCATCTTAGTCCCGTAGGACATTTAGAGTTTCAAGATAATTGCCGGATAGAGTCCTAGTCACTCTGATCAGTACTTAATTAGTGGGTCTTTTCGTCTCTCTCTCGTGCGTAATTGGAATCATTGTGTTTGATCATTCGATTTCAGTTGTCTCGCGACATTGATTCATTTCGTAGAGTCTCGGGCTCTCGGGTTTCATGTTGCGAGTAACGATTATTTTATGAATATTTTGGTTGTTGAAAATGAGTTAGTGTTGCGTCTAAATTAATCTGTGTTAAATGAACGCTTTCTCTGTCGGTGAATATTCAGTGAAGGATATTGAACGTAGGTCTTTTGTGTCTCGTGACCTTGCTTCGTTTCGCTGGCCCATTGTCTCGAGTTTTCGTATTTGTGTCGGACAGCCAGCGTTACTTGTCACGTAGATGAATTCTTGGGTTTCGATCGTTCAGTGTTGTTCAATCTACATGATTATTGTGGACGATACTTTGATTCTGGTTTTATTTTTTTTCCTCTTTGACTTTGGTTATTTTTTACTTTTGGGGTGGTTAGATCTTTCGATTTAACTATCGGAATCTCTTTTGACTAAATTGACTAAGTAGATTACTTCTTTATTTTCCTATCAGAATCTATTATTCCGTGGATAATTGTAGAATCAGTACTATCGAAACCTCATGGCCGTTGATCGGTCGAAACAACCAAAGGGGGTTTTCCAAAGAAATTGATTTATTTTATTTGTATCGAGTCATCTAAGTCTGATTAAATATTGTGATTTCTCCCCCGCAATCTTGAGTTGACTTTATTTATTTTGTCAGTACCTAGTCATACTTTAACCTAAGCTTCACCAGTGACCTTCACGCCGTTCTTCGGTCGGAGCTAACAGGAGACCGTTTCGAAGCTTGGGATTATTCCGGAAATTTTGTTTTTGGCTATTCGTTTCATTCCAGTGGTCGTTCTGGTAATAACGACCTGGCGCTCGACTTATTTGCTGTTTCAGGGTGGTCGTACGTCGAAGGGCTACGTAGTGGATTGAGGGTTCCGTGAACCTCAGGAAATTACGTCACAGTATATAGTCCAATGAAATAATGAAGATGATATATATAGTCCAATGAAACAATGAAAAATTGTTTCATTGGACTATATGGACAACTGATAAATCCATAGAAGGTGGTGTAAAATGAACGCTCAAGGAATTTGCAACAATGAAACTTTAAAAAATTGCTTCTTGGCAAAGTCCACAACCGAAAAATTATTCAAGAGTGGGGTAAAATGGACACCTGAAAAAGTTGGTCATATTCAACTTTTAATCAAGAAAATTTTCAACAGATATTTTCCAACAGAATCCTGTCAGTATTTTTTTATAGAGAGAAATTAGAGTTGGAAGAGATATTAACAAATAAACGTCCACGCTATTAAATTTTGCATTGAAGTTGGAAATATCGAGTAGCTTTGGATTTCCTGTTTTACTATTGAAATAACTTTGAAATTATTAATTTTTTTCAATGAACAATTGCATGCCCTACGCAACTGACCTTTTGTTCATTTGCGAAATTTGTAAGATGGCTATTTTTCGACTCACAAAGGAAATCACCATAAAACAATGGGAGGAGAGGAGGATGAATGAACAAAGAAAAATTTGGTTTACCACCGCCACGATATAAGTCAAAAATGAGTTTTTTCTTCAATTTGAAAATCGCAGTCATGAGTATTTCAGAAATTGAACAACATTGCTCAAACATAAAAAATTGAGGAATAAATCGAAGTGTCCATTTTACCCCGTTCTTGCTTTACCTGACAACTCCTACGACGCACTCTTATGACAATGTGTTCGTTTTTATAAACTTCATATAAAGTCGGAACAGTAGATTTGACCCAATTCAATTCATTATTTAAATCTGGTGTCGATATTATCCCACCCACCCCTATCTGACAAATTTTCACTAAATATCTCACAATTCAACGGAGATAACGGAATTTCCATGGAGACCTTTGAAACTCTTTGGAGATGACAAATGAAAAAACTTCTGTGCAGATTCTTTCATGCCGGTTACATTCAAAAATATTTATCAAGGACTCCATGGACTCACCAATACCGAAATGATTGTGTTAATAACTGTCAAAAATTCTATTTCAGGCTCAAATCAACACACACTATCAACAATCCAAGACATAGACCTCAACGCTCTACTCGCCGACGAGTCAAGCACAAGCCAGAAGAGCACAACGAGACTCTAAATTCTCCCAAGCGCCACGGTTTAAATTAATAAATCCAACCTTACTATCCCCAGACTCGTGTTCGGTCGCAGTACTCACATCCGCATCGGTGATCAGCCGTTCGGAGTTCTCGCGACCTAAGCGTTCGTACGTAGGTGGAAACTCATTTTCGTCATTATCAAGTGCTACTGCTGTGCCGTGGTTCAGCTTGAAATTGGTATTTGTATTTTTAAGTTCAGTCAATCGTAACGATATAGTTGGGACAACGTCAGACTGCGTATAGTCCTGGTTTGAATCACTGAGACGCGCCCTCCTTTCCTCGGATTGAAAGACAACCGCGTCCCGCGGTTATCATGAACCTTAATTCTCGAAAAGTCCGTTAAGTTATCTGAATTTCTATCAGGGGACCTAACCGACGTCATATTAGCGGAGGCAGGTTTTGAAACGCGCGGTTTACGAAGGAGTTGGGTCCTTGAAACCTGAGGAGACAGCGCCGAACCCGTTATTGCTGCGCTCCCTTCGCGTTTTCCCCTGACCTTGATTGAGCGGTGTGGTTGGTACATTCGGGCGCTTTCACACCCCTCATTTTACACATGTAACAGTAAATTTCGGCCTGCAGCTGTTTACAAGTCACGCGTTTGTGACCGGACTTCTGACAATTGTGACAGAAGTCATTCAACTTAGCAGGCATCGAACCCGCCGACGCTGAACCAGACTTAGGAGTAGTGACTGGGGACGTCCGTCCACCAGCTGAAATTGTAACCCCCGGTTTCGCGGCCTTCGCTACTGCGGAATACGCTCGTGCTGGTGAAGCAGGGGTCTCAATCGTGGCAGCCTGACGTTTTCTTCGCATCTACAGCAATATTAACGGGCTTGTAAGGCCCGGTACTCCCACTCAACTCGTTTACTTGCTCTACGATTGCTTTGATTCCTTTCTTTGCGTAGCGCGATGGTATGTACGCGCAATGAGGGTAGATAGTCTCGGTCGGATCTGGAGGCGGTTTCAGCGGTGTACGACTGTGTCTCCAATCAAAATCTAACACCAGACTCTCAAGTTCATCAAACGTACTGAACTCATTGCGATGAATCATCGGGTGGTACTCCGGTCGCAAATGATTGTACGCGATATCGAGATGAGCAGCTTCTGACAAATTAGTATTATTAGATAGTCGCCACATTAAGCGGACTGCATCTAAATAATTCGCGCCACGCTCAAGAGGCCCCTGTGTTCTGTTCACGATGTCGACAATATCGCGGCAACGTGTGTTGATTCGACTCGAAAAACGTGTGAGAAGAGCGTTACGCAATTCCGCGAAAGTATTGAAACGCACCCGACGATCTTCCCATCAATTATACGTGACCCCCTTGAGAATCGTAGGTAAATCTTGAAATAACTCATCGCCAGGAATACGACAGGTTTTCTGACGTACTCGCAACTAACGAATGAATTCAGCGATACACTCATGGAGCAACGCCGAAAAACTTAATTTGCATCCCAGAACGCGATCAAACATGGCGGGATTATACCGTCTGCCCTGACGACTAGGAGAGAGATGATCGAGTCGCGTCTCTGGGGTAACCGCACTTAGATAAAACTGTCCATTGTGCGAAAATCCTAAAATTGGAGTAGGTACATTAGGTTTAAACCCTGAGGGTACCGTAGTTGCCTGAGAAATTATAGGATTTGCGGGCCTGGATAATCCTGGATTCTGATCCGTGAAATGAACACGAGGTTAACCACGCCCCTGATTGAGTGAATGAGACCTCAAGAGGGAGGCAATCTTGTCCAAAATTGTATCTTCAAAGTTAGCGTTCGAGGCACTGGTGGTCACCGTCGGATCATTTCCAGTGTGGTTGTACCAGGTACGGGGAATCGTCCCGGGCCTCTGATAATACTGAGGCCCCTCGAAATTATCCCCCTGTTTGGCCGCAGCGCCACCTGACATTTGGGTAGATTGTACTTGAGGCCTAGGAGTGGTTCTACCTGGGGTTTCAGTTGGTACCTGGGGGAAAATTGGGGTTGGATATTTCCGGCTGTGACAATAAGCCCGTTGTTGTCCATTGCCTGCACCAAGCCCACTCACATTCTGAGGTAAGCTCGTATGTTGCGGGATTCCCGGTATGCGTGAAGCGCGACTAACGGTATCGAACATGGACGACATATTGTGGAGGAAACCATCCGCCGTTGTGGACGTAACCGTATTTGCCGTCGATGTCGAATGCACTGACGATCTCGCGATACGCTGTTGGAGAATTGCGGGGTCGACTTATGACAAGTTGTGCACAGGCTGTTGAACTGTTTCATCCCGCATGGTCTCCGGTTGCATAAAATTTGGACTCTCTCAAACCCGCGAAATTTTGACATCACTCAAACCCGCAAAATAATCATCGACTAGGGACCATGATACGTCCGCGTACTTCATACGAAATAATGCGCGGCACGCCCTGTCGACTAAAACATAAGATCCTAGTGGACTGCCCCCTACGTTTGGCAGAAAAACGTAGAGACGCGCGAGATCCATTGAACGGACATATTAGTTCGGAATTTAAGTTCGGAGATCCATCGTACTCAGTAATTTATACGACAGCAATTGGAATGGATTAGCGTATCCCCCCGACTAACTCATCCTAATGGCAAGATGCCCCCAAAACCCAGTAAATCATAATAAAAGAAATTCGTAATAGTTTAATTTTTCCAAAAGAATTAATTAATCCATAAACAACATCAATTCGGACTTAATCGACCTTCCCAAAAGGTCCTTCTATACCACTGCCAATAAAAAAAAGACCGCTGATTCTTTTCCCAACAAAAAAAATCAAAGAAATCAACCAGAAAAAAAACGAAAGAATTCGAAAGGCATTAATCATAAGGAAAAACCAATCAATAAATCAAGCAAAAATCGATTATTCACCTAACTTCCCCCAACAAAACTTCTAATAAAAAAAAAATAAAAAATCCGAATCACTCAGTCCCAAAAACCAATCGGTTGTTCCCAAAAAACTAATTTTTAATAGTAACAATTTTCCGAATAGAACTAATAATTATAACAAAAAAAAATTTCTGATCCCTACTTAATCGCAAAACGAATATTGAGAGTCACTCTCTAGCCCTTATTCCACCGCGAATAGCGCTAGAGGTCAATGACCTCGCGCGGCTACCAGATAGTTGCGAGAGTACAGTAGTACTCAACAACCGACCGTGAGCGACCGATAAATCCCCACCGCTCGACGGTCCCACTGAACGCGTGAAGCGAGAGCGACTCGACGAATATTGTGCCAGAGAGACGGGAGATATCCCGCATTCACCGGAGCTAACGTTCTCTGCCCGACACCGGCGACACCTCAAGCGCGATGTAAACCAACCCGGAATGCGAGGCGAAATAAAATGGATCGATATATGCCAACGGACCGAGGTGTTATAATACGATAACAAGGGAATTTTAATCCCAAATTCGAATATCCCACGAATAGTTCAACGATGAAATTCAATGCGTGAATTTTATTAACAATTTCTCTGAAATACTAACCATTCACCGTAAAAAAAAATGACTAATAAAATAGAAAACTTTATAATTCATATCACCCGTTAATTGGCCCAAAGGGGGCGCTAAAAAGTTGGGAGGTATTTTCCCAATTACGTATAAGTGCATCATACGTGTGGTCCTTCACGAACTTTGGTCGCCCTGAATAGAACCGTTCCACCCGAGTAAAGTACGAAGGTGATCAACGAGAAGAACAAAAAAAATACCAGAAGGGCGCCAGTCCTTTTAACCTTCAAAGGAAAAGGTTACGATCTCGAAGCGCGTTCCACGACCAGCTCAGAAAATCGCGGAGGCGTGTGGGAACGGGCAAAAAAACGATACACTCAACACTGTGTAACATAAATATATTCTAACAAAAAAATGAAAGGGGTAAATTACCCAACTCGATATAAAAAAAAACATATCAAACCTAAATAACAATCATAGAAAACGGTAGTGATAATAAGNTAAGAGGAATAATTAATGGGATGTTGGAAGAGTTCAGCAATACTAATTTATTGTCAAATCGCGACGTTTCGCTGCAAATTGCAGCTTCTTCAGGCTCTTGACAGGTTTAGTACGTAGTCACTATAAACTCTAATAAAATTATAACTATTTATGGCTGTGATTAATGACAGGTGTTGCTGCAGACCCCGATGTTATTGTTAGAGTATTTTGCAATTTTTAATCAATTAATATGTTGTCGTTGCTCCACGCACATTTTATTAAAGTTTATAGTGACTAAGTTCTAAACCTGCCAAGAGCCCGAAGAAGCTGCGATTTGCAGCGAAACGTCGCGATTTGACAATAAATTAGTATTGCTGAACTCTTCCAACATCCCATTAATTATTCCTCTTATTGTTAACCATGGAAATGAACAACATCATCAATCGGTAGTGATAATTGCAAAATCATAAACTCCGACTAGCGCAGAAAGCTACCGGAACTCGATTTAATCTTCAATAAATCTTGGTAATTATTAACCAAAGAATTCAATGGCGTGGATAACACACGGACGCGAGGATCACCCGCACGCGACGACGACGCAAGAGCCACGGGGACAAAAAAAATACAGTTCCAAAAATATTCACAATGAAAAGAAATGAAGCACTGATGTTCAGTAAATAAGACAATTAATTAGGCCCAAGGCCACTAAGTGCCGCGTCTCACAGTACGACTACTTAGTACTCAAACGGTGCCCAAATGGCGACCGGAGGCTATACGTTAGGAAGCCACGCGAGCACTTACAAACAAAATTAGATTCACCGTTGGTAGTGATCTCGGACGATGACCGGAAAAATCCAGGCACAACACCCCAAAGATTAATTACTTGAATTTTCTAACGAGCTTGAAGAGCGAATCGACTTAATTGCGCAGAGCAGCTTTACAAGCTGAAATCCCAGCGAAGAGTGATTCCTCGGGCAATACATCGCCCCGAGGAACCTCAATTTCTCTCCTACCCTCACCCTAATCTATCGATGTCGCGCGGTGAATTCATGTTCTAATCGTGCATTTGCACTGGCCATCATTTCTAATTTAATGGTCCCAAAGACTTGGGACTTGCGCCTTGCAATCGGTGAACTGTTCGCATTCAACGGCAGCGGGGCCAACATGATCCGATGCTCCTTCGATGCTACAGCATGTTTTTTATGTGGTGGCCTTGCGCCACAGTAACATTGATGAGGTGGTGGGGGTCCACACGTACTGGCCTGAGTTGCTTGCTGGCGTGCGACTATCGTCTCCCGCGTGCTTGTTGGTGTGAGTCTCTACAGACTCGGTGTGTGCGTGCTCGTCGGTGTGCCAACTCGTCATTTGCCGCAGTGCCGACTTCATCGCTCTCCCCGATGCTCCGCTCCACTCCCCTCGTCAGAAAGCTCACGCGTAACCCGCGGTGAGGGTAACAGCGTTAGAATTGAGCGATAAAATAAACAAAAATAAAATCAATACGAAAACTAATTGTGAAAATGTGGCCTTGGGTGATCCGACTCCTCGCTGGGGTAATTTCCTAATTCCCCCCCCCCCTTTTAATCCGCGGTCAGTTCAGGCAGGGAACAGTACATTATTCCTATCATGTTACAATATATATTGTAACGTGTTATTTTTGTCTTTCGACCGTTCTGCGGTTTCATTTAAACATCCAGACGAGAAGTCACTGCGAGAGCGAAGCGAGAGTCAAACCTAGATTTTTGTTCAACTATTTATTGAGTATCTTTTTGGTTTGTATTGAATCATTCCACTCCACCGTTCATCGGAGCACATCGGGGGATCTGGATGAGCCTANATTTTTGTTCGACTATTTATTGAGTATCTTTTTGGTTTGTATTGAATCATTCCACTCCACCGTTCATCGGAGCACATCGGGGGATCTGGATGAGCCTGAACGAGGACTGGGATGAGATGCAAAAATTTAGATGCTGAAATTGGGTCTCGGAGCAACGGTTCTGCAGAGTCTGGGGTGGATCTGGAGTTTGAATATCCCCGCCAGTTGCGAAGTACGCAGATTGGCCGTGTCGCGGCGCCAGCTACTGGAGCCAGAATTGGAGAGCTCGAGCACCGAATGAATCTAGGCGAAAATCATATTTTTGGTCCATTGTTGAAGGATCAGAAACATAAATTAAGGGTTATTTATCATTATGCGATTTGTGAGTAGTTGGAACTACATTTTTATCGCTTTGTTTTTTTCCCTGTGGATTTGGAGGGAAAATTAGAAATCACGTGGTTGTCCGGTGTGGATTACGGTGGAGAGAGAGTTGACGTCGTCATCACTCTCCAATCAAAAGTCTCTTCGGTGAAAGTAACAGCCAATGAGAGGGCTGGATTTTCGGCAATCGAGGAAATGTGCCATCGAGCGTGCCGAGGAGATTACTTCTCGTTTGGATGNCGAGGATTTTCGGCAATCGAGGAAATGTGCCATCAAGCGTGCCGAGGAGATTACTTCTCGTTTGGATGGCGAGACTGACAGTTCGCAAGTTTTTCGTTGATTAGAAAAATTATTACCGTGTTCCGACGCCCGAATTCTCGTTGTCTCCGACATCTT
>NW_021680714.1:107092-110343 GCF_001412515.2 Diachasma alloeum
GCCTGGGCTACTACCAACTGTCTCCAGCTGAACGTGGGTAAGACGAAGGCTATCATCTTAGGCGCTAGTGCGTTTTGTCAATGCCATTANCTGATCTGCATAGCTGTATCGAACGTCTCAACGTGGACATCTCTCGAATCCAGGCCTGGGCTACTACCAACTGTCTCCAGCTGAACGTGGGTAAGACGAAGGCTATCATCTTAGGCGCTAGGCGTTTTGTCAATGCCATTAATGTCTCTTCGTTGCCACATCTTGGTTCGGCTGGTGCTGCCATTGAGATCGTCAGCTGTGTGAGGAACTTGGGTGTCTTCGTCAATAGCAAGTTGACTTTTAATGCTCACGTCCAACACGTAGCTTCTAAAATCAATTTTGCATTTTACCAACTCTACAATCTTCGAAAATACACCGATGTTCCGCTACGTAAACTGCTGGTGAATGCTCTGATTTTCCCTCACATCCTTTACTGCCTTGCAGTCCTTCAAGGNACTCTACAGTCTTCGAAAATACACCGATGTTCCGCTACGTAAACTGCTGGTGAATGCTCTGATTTTCCCTCACATCCTTTACTGCCTTGCAGTCCTTCAAGGTGTGGGTACGGTTCTTGATCTGAAACTGCAGCGCTTCATCAACCGTGCGACGAGGTTCGTCTTTGGGTTGCCGCGTGATGCTCCGATTTCGGCTGCCCGGCGTAGTTTGGGCTGGCTTACTGGGTCTGGGTTTAGGACTGCCGCCATTGCCAGCACTATGTACCTGGTGCAGAACACTGGTTCTCCGTCCTATCTCGCTGAGCTGTTCTCCACTTACATTTCGGACAGACCTCTTCGTCAAGTGCTAGCGCGCCAGGTACTGGTCGTTCCGAATTATCGTACGGACACCTATAGAGCTGCTTTGGCTATTGCTGGTCCGATGATTTGGAATGATATTCCTGCGTGTATAAGGGATCTGAACACGGCTGCCTCCTTCAAATCTCACATGCGACGCTGGCTGCTGGAGGGAGAAATGACTTCCTAATCTAAATCACTCTATCTCTTGGCTAACTTGTGTTGCCTCTCAATCTTCATTCTTCTGTTAATGCTATGTACTTTGTGCTATGTACTCATCAGTCTCTGTACATCTCTGTTTCAATTACCTTGGTATACTGCTCTACTACTATTCTCTATGAATTTCTATAACTTATTCTCTGGCTCTGTAACTACTTTGTTTAAATTTCTAAATAATAAACTTTCTATCTATCTATCTAAAACTAAACTCGCCGTAGCGGAAATTCGGTAGAGTAAATTTTCAAAAACCCATAGCCAACTTGCTCGAAAAAATATAGCGAAGCCCATGAAACCAAAATCATAATTTTGGGATCATTGGGAGCCACTCCAGATTAAGTTATATCCGGAGGGAAATTTAAACGGGGGAACGCTTACTGAAAGCGATAGTCACCACTTGTAGGCGCGTCAGGGGGTTACCGCGAGGGGAAAAACTCTACGCAATTTATACGTAGGGAAAATAGGGATACTCCTCGCCATAGGAGCGAGGGAGAAGGAAATAGACCACGTCGAAAATCGCCCGATTTCAACTCGGAAAAGACGCAAGAATTCCACTACCGAACAAACACACTCGCTGAACCCAAAAATCATCTCAAAAGATGATTGGGATAAACCGGAAGGGGTGAGAACTCGGTACCGACCCGATTTGGGTGGAATATCCGATCCAAATAATATGAATAAAGGGGGGGTGATCAACCACTGCACGTGGCTGAGGGCCACGCGAAGGATACCGCCATAAAGGGGAAACGACGCCATTCGAAAATGGCTCGAAATTAGGGGAAAAATCCCAGCAAACTCACGGCTTTTCGGTTTTTCAGGGTCCTCTTCCCTTTTCGGACCATCCTGGATTCTTACAACTACAGGATAATCTCACAATAATCCAGATTGCGCAGTTGCGTAGTATGGGCACACAGAAATTCATACGCGACTAGTGGTTTGAGACGGTCAACGCGGAACTAACTGCCCTGGGTCAGTGTTACAGGCACTAACTGCAGCGCAAATTCCGGCCAACAGAGGCGGGCTCTGATTGGCGGAGATTTTAGCACATCAAGCCGGGGGTTTGATGGCGTCACCGAATGCTTTCGGGAAATTCAAACGCGAAAAATACTCGACTCTAATTATTCTATACGTAACTTTATAAAATTGACTGATGATTAACCTGGGCCGAACCGGTGGACGTTCGGAAAATTACCGTGGATTTTTGGCGCTTCCTACAGGTCGGGNTTTTTGGCGCTTCCTACGGGTCGGTTCTTCTGGATTCACGGGGTTAAAATACGGATACTCCTAACTAATTCGCTTAACTTTCCAAAACTCTAAGCAACCTGGCAATTCACGGGATACAAGGGTTGCACTTGTTCCACGTGACCTTCCACCGAAAAACTGAAACGTAACCAGTTAACCACCGTAAAATCCATCATAATTTGGAGCGCCGGCATTTCAGCCGGACCTAAACGATTTACCGTAAGATTAACAATAGGGTGGTTCCCATAAAGGTTATCGGATGACTCTAAAATTTGGCCCTTTTTCACGAGAACCCTATGGGCCCTCAAAAACGCGTAATTTCAGATCTTTATTAGACAAAAACGAAACGAAACCGCAAAATTACTAAACAGAAGCGCGAAGCAACGAAAAATAACTCCGCTTAAACGGAGCAACATGACTCAGCTATCCCAGGGATAATCGGAAAAATGACCACACCGGAGTGGGAAACAAAACCCTAATTTCTCTTTCTCTCTCTCTACTCACGATCCGTTTCCGAATGTCACCGGAGGTGGATGTTCTCAGGTCCTGGTGGTGTCTCTAACGAACATCCCCACATGTTCGTTACAAAGGTCAGAAAAAAAGCCCCCCCCCCGTTCGGACCCATCGCTGTTCGATTTTGGGTCAGAAGGGTCAATAAAAAATCCTCCCACGTTTGGACTTTCCACAATGCTATTAAGGGTCAGAAGGGTCAAAAAAATTACCCCATCACATACTCAGCTTGCCGATTTAGGGTCAGAAGAGTCAGGAAAAATTACGCTCCCCCCCTGGACTTGCCACAATGTGATTGAGGGTCAGAAGAATCAGGAAAAATCGCCCCCCCTCGCACGCTTCGCAATTCGATTTAGGGTCAGAAGGGTAAAAAAATACCCCTCCGCCCGGAGGACTTCCCTTAATGCGATTATGCGTCAGAAAAATAATTCCCCTCACCCCTCGCACCCTCATCAACGAACC
>NW_021680714.1:110367-114008 GCF_001412515.2 Diachasma alloeum
CTTGCGTGTTTGATTAATCATTAAAAAATTAATTTAAAAACCGGCCGATGTTATCCCACTGTCGACTCCTTCGGCAGGCGACTGGCTTGCGACTGGGCAGTATTGTCCATGGCCAGAGAAAAGTTGTGTCAGAGCCTGAATGTACTGTTATGTCCTCCCAGATGTCACTAGGAAGACAGCGCCAAAATTCGAATTGACGGAGAAAGGAGGCAGGAACGTTTCACAGCTGAAGCCCGGATGGGCAATCCAACGAAGTCCAATCCAATGAATAATTTATAAATCCTTGATTTCGATGTCAATTGGGATGAGGGTTTATTCAATCTTCATAAATCAAAACACTGAGTGCTTCGGGAGAGCACGTAAACTATTTATTCACTTAATCATTCACTTAATAATATTACAAGACTCTGAATATGATTTTAACTAGAAGATCTGATCTCTAAAGAGGGACTCGTCGAACTAAATGAAACTTATCCAAAAACTGCCCTTCGGAGGGTCCCATAACTCCCACTCCATGCGTATTGCGCACGCATTTTCTTTCTCTCTAATATCATTTAAAGGTTTTACATGCTAAACTCAAAAAGTGGTGGGGAGTTGCTGGGCGAAACTATGACGCAGTCAACCGTCGCCAGCTACCCCCACTTATTTCTAGATTTTAAGACGCACGTGGGCCCGGCAAACAATGACGTTCTCAGGCGAAACACAAAGACACAATGGGAGTCTTGTTTGAGATTTGTTTTCTAGAGTGGTTCACGTTTGAATTTTATGGTGTTTATGGCGACGTCAGAAAATCAACAGTCGTCCAATATTTATATTAACTCTGTTTATACTTTCGTTATTTTCAACTGTTTATTTCCAACTGTTTATCCTATTTCTCTCATGAATAAGAACTCTGTAATTGGATTTTTAAAGGAGATGTCATTGTCCGCCAGAGCACATGTGTTCAGCTACGCAGTATCAATAAGAATAAAATAATTAAATTATCAATCGAATTAACCCTTCAGAACTCGCGCTCAGCCACCGACCTTCGTTACTCGCGTGGTGAGCGCTGCGCCGCCCGTGCTTTCAGTAACGCAGCGTTGTCACGTTCATAGGTACGCGCCGAGCGTGCGGCGAGCGGGAAACAGCAACAGCGGAATTGAAAATTTTACATCCTTCGTTACTCGCGCTGGGCGGCACGGCGCCGCTTTTGCGTATGAGCCTCAACAATTTATTATTTTTCGTAGCCTTGATGGATTTTCAGCGGATAAGAACCTTGCTAATCCATTCTAAATGATTCAAGCTAGGCATTCTAATTTTTTCAATTTTTTGAAAGCTCAATTTTGCAAGAGGCAAGCGAAAATTTGAAAAAGGCGGCGCGGCGCTTATAGCGCGAGTTCTGAAGGGTTAATCTGATCATATTGGAATTTAAATTGACCGCCAGGTGCGCAACCCCACCTAGTTACGAACGGCCAACGACGTAACAGTACAATCGTCAAAATGTGATGTCTTGACGTTGAAGTTTGTAGATGGGGCTATNTCTAATTTTTATTATATGGGGGAAGGTGTGATGGCTTGACGTTGAAGTTTGTAGATGGGGCTATTGATCGGCCATGGCAGTCCGCGAGATTCGAGTTGTTGTTGGGGAATGGTTTGAATAGTTCAGAAAATTGGAAATATGCCAGAGGTGGAAGAGTGGGGAAGGTCTGGAATGCAATGGACGGGGAGAGCGAGGGGCGGCATCGCAGGCGTGAGAGGGGCCGTTGCGGAAATGGTGAATGTCAAGTGCTTGAGTTTTGTTCTTGTAATTTACAGCCCTCCAGGGTTCTCGTTGGGTGGGCGCTTTCCTCGAGAATCCAAAATTTGGAGAAGGTGGATTTGACGGTTACGGTCCCATGTCGTGGAATCTCGGTTCTGGTTGTTTCGAGGGTTTCTCTGTTTCACGTGACCAACATGTGTGGGCTCTCCTTTGTTCGTTGTTTCGCTGGGCTGAGGGCCTGAGACCCTTCGCGGCGGGGTTTCGCGACGTCGCGTGCTCCCCTTCTTCCCCTTTTTTCGTTTCCCCGCTTTTCCTTGAGTTTCACTTTTCCCTCTCCCCTGGGCCGGGATTGCGCGCGCGGCTTTTGGTCTGGTGGGGTTGCGGACCCAACCCTTGGAGTTGAGTTTGGGTTTAAGTCAGTTCCATCGTGGAAATTGGTGGTGAAGCCTTCAGCTTCCAGCTTCTCTCTTCAAATAGTTTTTCAGTAGAGTTTTTCTAGAGTTTATTAAATTCATTTTTTGTAGTGCAAAGTTTAAAGTCTGAAGTTGAAGTATTTTGAATAAAAGTGTTTGTGTGCTCTCTTAAGCACTTGTGTTGAATTTATTTCACAATTCAACCCTTCCAACCAAATATTCTGGGATTCAACAATTGGACTTCGATGGAGTGCTCATCAGAGCTTTGGCGGCAAACGAATCTACAGTCAAAAATTGGCGCTCTAAAATTTATTGGCGCTACTGTCCTCCTAGTTACTTCGGTAGGACATAACAAAAATAAGTTTTGGGAGTAACTAGACTTTGGTTGGCAATGTTGGATTGCACGGAGTATAAGACCGAAATGAACGTGCGGTTCCTATCTTGATGATTTTAGTTTGTGTTGCAGTGAAAGCGTGAAGTGGGGGAATTTTGGCCGATTTTCAATGCTAGCTTCGGCGACTAGAATATCAATTAAATACAGTCTGTTTCAAAACAAAAAGTTGACTAATTTGAAAAAAAATATTGATTAATAGAAAATTCGCGCCCGTTATTTCGATCGACGAAAAAATGTAGATAAAATATGCAATTCACAGTGCCCTATCGTCAGAGAGACAAATACTAATCCTTACAATTATAAANCGGTGGGATTGCCGCATCCATCGAATCACAATTTTGAATTTTTGAAATTCAAAATAATTTTCCTGCCCACTTCGAGACCGAGGAGTCGAGCCAAGCAGAGTTCCGGCAATTGCAGTGAAGGAGTCAACGCAGTTCCTTCANGAGAGACAAATACTAATCCTTACAATTATAAATCATCATTAACATAATTTGAATTACAAATACCCAACTCCTAATTAATTAAACCCTTTTTTCTTCCCAAATTATCCCAAAATCCAATTCCATTTTTCAACTCATCGTTTAGGAGAGGGTGGGGCAAAATGGGACAGTTCGTGATTTTCTCCAATTGTCAATATCGTTATTTATGAATAAAGATATTGTGATTTAGAGAAGATAAAAAACTGTCCCATTTTGCCCCGCCTTCCCCTACTATAAAATGGAATTAACTTTTTGCAGAAGTAAAAACAGAAAATGTTGTGAAATCATAAAATTCAATTAATTATACGCATTTGAATGAAATAAAACTCTTTATTTTAATAATTTCTAGTCATTTCAACAGAAACATTTGAATTGGATGAAATAAACAATTCATTAATTCCAGATAAATCCTCTATTGAAATGAAATGAAAGCTTATTTGATCGAAATAAAGAATTATTACACGTGAATAGATTCATTCTCCAAGCAATCATTCCATTTCTACCTAATGAAGTCCTTAATTAGTTCAAAGAAACATCCATGTCAATTAAAAACTATTTTTTTAATGTGAAATAAAAACGCGAATGAACAGCATTTTAATAAACTCATTTATTCC
>NW_021680714.1:117625-121704 GCF_001412515.2 Diachasma alloeum
AATTAATTATACGCATTTGAATGAAATAAAACTCTTTATTTTAATAATTTCTAGTCATTTCAACAGAAACATTTGAATTGGATGAAATAAACAATTCATTAATTCCAGATAAATCCTCTATTGAAATAAAATGAAAGCTTATTTGATCGAAATAAAGAATTATTACACGTGAATAGATTCATTCTCCAAGCAATCATTCCATTTCTACCTAATGAAGTCCTTAATTAGTTCAAAGAAACATCCATGTCAATTAAAAACTATTTTTTTAATGTGAAATAAAAACGCGAATGAACAGCATTTTAATAAACTCAATTATTCCATTCCTCCCACCCATTTTCCTGGGTATAAGCGACGTTTACTTGAGAATAAAAAGATATTTCCCACCAAATGCCATCACATCCCATTCTTCCACGTGTAAACACTATAAATATATGAAATTTCCTTATATTTTACTGATAAATCACTTAAATTTTGCAGTATTCTGAAGATGTTCTGAAGATCCAGGGGGTAGAGACAATCCCATCGTGTCTCAAATAAAAATAAAAAAATTCTTTTTATTTCATTATGGATTATGATCATGTTATATTAAATAATCAGCTTCTTTCGGAGACCCAAGGGACAGGACACGATGATGTTTCTAATAAAATTTCCAATAGGCCCTCTGAGCATTGCTGTCTCAGATACCCTGAAATTACAAAAATCAACAGGTCATGAGTGTGAAACTGTCTGGAATGACGTGTGGTACGAAAAATCAAGGGAGAGAACTTGTTTCAAGCTTCAGGAATAATTTTTCGAGGGGATCAAGACGTTGAATTCACCTGGACAGTTGCCTAGGGGTTTTCTAGTGGCTCTGACTATCTTGGATCCCAGGATTCATCTTCCTGAGAAGAGGAGGAAGGCTGTGCTGAGGCAAAATGAGCACCGGGAGGTGTTAAAAGTACCTGCGGGAGTGACTGAGAGTCCTCTGTGGGAGGATGGGGTCAGGGAGAGAGTTAAGGGGGAGTTTAAGACGAGTAATGAGATTAATAAGTTGAGGGAGCGGAATCTTGTACCTGGGGTGCAGAATGATGAGGAAATCGTGGGGAAGGAGCCAGTTATTCTTGTGCAGTGCCCTGGAGTCAGTAGTGGAAAGAAACGCAAGAGAGAAAATTTCCCTGACCTGTCGTGGGGGACTGCTGCCTCCACTGGGAGGTGCCTGTTCAATTCCACTGGTGGCCAGAGGTGCCTCCTGCAGGTTCAATGCCTGAAATGCTTGGGATAGAGATGGAGATGCTGACAGGACATTCCCCAGTTCAGGTGACGTTGATCTCGAGATGTTCTCTTTCTTCGCTGGGGAACTGAAGGCGTCAGGTGTCATGACGTTGAGACTTGCTGAGTGATACTGATTCTTCTCCATTCTCTTCAGCTATTCCATTCTGCTCGTGACGAATGTGCTGGGGATCATCTGTGTAGTCTAGGGAGTCGTGGGTGAGGGTGTTCATGAGACAAGCGTTCGAGACGAGTTTAGCGGATTGAAAGGCTATGTTACTCTTGGAGAGACTTTGGCTGCATCAGGTACATCCTGAGGGCATTAATCGGTAATTAATGAAAAAAAAAGTATTTTGATTCTCCTTTGTGAATTATTATATAGATGTTTTCGATAAAATCGTGAAGTTGATAATGAAATTATGAGGGAAGAATATGGAAATTTTAATTAGATTTTAGTTTGAATTTCTATTTTGATTTTCATGTGTGAGTTATTGTCTAGAAATTTTCAACTGATTGTCTAGAAATTTTCAATTTTCAACTGTTCAGGTGAATTCAACGTCTTAATCCCCTCGAAAAATTATTCCTGAAGCTTGAAACAAGTTCTGTCCGTTGATTTTTCGTACCGCACGTCATTCCAGACAGTTTCACCCTCATGATCTGTTGATTTTTGTAATTTCAGGGTATCTGAGAGGACAGCAATGCCCAGAGGGCCTATTGGAAATTTTATTGGAAACATCATCGTGTCCTGTCCCCTGGGTCTCCGAAAGAAGCTGATTATTTAATATAACATGATCATAATCCATAATGAAATAAACAGAATTTATTTATTTTTTATTTGAGACACGATGAGATTGTCTCCACCCCCTGGATCTTCAGAACATCTTCAGAATACTGCAATATTTAAGTGATTTATCAGTAAAATATAAGGAAATTTCATATATTTGTATTGTTTACACGTGGAAAAATGGGATGTGATGGCATTTGGTGGGAAATATCTTTTTATTCTCAAGTAAACGTCGTTTATACCCGGGAAAATGGGTGGGAGGAATGGAATAAATGAGTTTATTAAAAAGCTGTTCATTCGCGTTTTTATTTCACATTAAAAAAATAGTTTTTAATTGACATGGATGTTTCTTTGAACTAATTAAGGATTTCATTAGGTAGAAATTGAATGATTGCTTGGAGAATGAATCTATTCACGTGTAATAATTCTTTATTTCGATCAAATAAGCTTTCATTTCATTTCAATAGAGGATTTATCTGGAATTAATGAATTGTTCATTTCATCCAATTCAAATGTTTCTGTTGAAATGACTATAAATTATTCAAATAAAGAGTTTTATTTCATTCAAATGCGTATAATTAATTTAATTTTATGATTTCACAACATTTTCTGTTTTTACTTCTGCAAAAAGTTAATTCCATTTTATAGTAGAGGAAGGTGGGGCAAAATGGGACAGTTTTTGATCTTCTCTAAATCACAATATCTTTATTCATTAATAACTATATTTACAATGGGAGAAAATCACGAACTGTCCCATTTTGCCCCACCCTCTTCTAAACGATGAGTTGAAAACTGGAATTGGATTTTGGGATAATTTGGGAAGNTCAAATGCGTATAATTAATTTAATTTTATGATTTCACAACATTTTCTGTTTTTACTTCTGCAAAAAGTTAATTCCATTTTATAGTAGAGGAAGGTGGGGCAAAATGGGACAGTTTTTGATCTTCTCTAAATCACAATATCTTTATTCATTAATAACTATATTTACAATGGGAGAAAATCACGAACTGTCCCATTTTGCCCCACCCTCTTCTAAACGATGAGTTGAAAACTGGAATTGGATTTTGGGATAATTTGGGAAGAAAAAAGGGTTTAATTAATTAGGAGTTGGGTATTTGTAATTAAAATTATGTTAATGATGATTTATAATTGTAAGGATTAGTATTTGTCTCTCTGACGATAGGGCACTATGAATTGCATATTTTATTTACATTTTTTCGTCGATCGAAATAACGGGCGCGAATTTTCTATCAATCAATATTTTTTTTCAAATTAGTCAACTTTTTGTTTTGCAACAGACTGTATTTAATTTATATTCTAGTCGCCGAAGCTAGCATTGAAAATCGGCCAAATTCCCCCACTTTACGCTTTCGCTGCAACACAAACTAAAATCATCAAGATACGAACCGCACGTTCATTTCGGTCCTATACCAGTGTGATGTCTTGACGCTGATTTTGATGGTTGGTAGCAATGATCAGCCATCTTTGTCCGCGATATTCAAATTAATATAAAAAATTAATTAAATAACGTAAAATCTTTAAATACTGAGAAAAGTCGAGAATGAAAGGACAATGAACAGGGGACGAAAAACAACTTCGCAGGCGTGAGAAAAACCTTTGCCGGAAATAATAAATGTCAAGTACTTGAGTTTACTTCGTAAATTTACAGCTCTCCAAAATTCCTCAAAACAATACTTTTCTTGAAATTCTGAAATATAGAGAGAAAATAAACTCGACGGTTACGGTCGTAAAATTGTTAAGTCTCGGTTCTGAGATATTTAGAAAGTCTCTCTGATTCACGTGTTCCACACGTGTTGAGTGTTGAGTTCTCCTTTGTTCATTGTATCGCGGAGCTGAAGGGCCTGACACCACTCAAGAGGGAATACTGTTGACGTCACACGCTCCCCTTTCTCCCTCTTTCGCTTCCCGATTTCTCTTTTAAGTTACCCCTCTTCCCTTTACTCCGGGCCAAGATTGCGCGCGCAACTTTTGGTCTAGTGGGGGTGTATGGACCCAACCCTTAGATTTTTAGTTTAAGTTAGAGAC
>NW_021680714.1:123539-123882 GCF_001412515.2 Diachasma alloeum
TGGCAGTTTTTAATTTTTTGTTACAGAGATTAAGGGATGAAAGAGGGTTAATTAATGAAAAATTTAATTCTCCGTCGAACTGCCCTTTTTTCATCCCTTAATCTCAATTAGGAAGGAAGAGGTGAATTTTTAATTACCGGGCGAATGGTGAAAAGTCAGTGTGCGCCGCGTAAAAATTATTTTTCTTACTGGCCCCCGACTTTCATGGCAGTTTTTATTCTTTTGTTACAGAGATTAAGGGATAAAAGAGGGTTATTTGATGGGGAATTTAATTCTCCGTCGAACTGTTGTTTTTTCATCCCTTAATCTCAATTAGGAGGGGAGAAGTGAATTTTTAATTCGC
>NW_021680714.1:124086-124327 GCF_001412515.2 Diachasma alloeum
TTTTGTTACAGAGATTAAGGGATGAAAGAGGGTTAATTGATGGGGAATTTACTTCTCCGTCGAACTGCCCTTCTTTTATCCTTTAATCTCAATTAGGAGGGGAGAAGTGAATTTTTAATTCGCGGGCGAATGGTGAATAGTCAGTGTGCACCGCGAAAAAAATTATTTTTCTTACTGGCCTCTGACTTTCGTGGCAGTTTTTAATTTTTTGTTACAGAGATTAAGGGATGAAAGAGGGTTA
>NW_021680714.1:124346-126115 GCF_001412515.2 Diachasma alloeum
AGTCAGTGTGCGCCGCGAAAAAATTATTTTTCTTACTGGCCCCTGACTTCCATGGCTGTTTTTATTCTTTTGTTACAGAGATTAAGGGATAAAATAGGGTTAATAGATAGGGAATTTAATTCCCTGTCGAACTGCCCTTTTTTAATCCCTTAATCTCAATTAGGAGGGAAGAGGTGAATTTTTAATCACCGGGAGTCACTGTGCGCCGCAAAACAATTATTTTTCTTACTGGCCCCTGATTTTCATGGCAGTTTTTAATTTTTTGTTACAAAGATTAAGGGATGAAAGAGGGGTAATTAATGAAAAATTTAATTCTCCGTCGACTTGCTTTTTTTTCATCCCTTAATCTCAATTAGGAGGGGAGAAGTGATTTTTTGATTCGCGGGCGAATGGTGAATAGTCAGTGTGCGCCGCGAAAAAATTATTTTTCTTACTGGCCCCTGACTTCCATGGCTGTTTTTATTCTTTTGTTACAGAGATTAAGGGATAAAATAGGGTTAATAGATAGGGAATTTAATTCCCTGTCGAACTGCCCTTTTTTCATCCCTTAATCTCAATTAGGAGGGAAGAGGTGAATTTTTAATCACCGGGAGTCACTGTGCGCCGCAAAACAATTATTTTTCTTACTGGCCCCTGATTTTCATGGCAGTTTTTAATTTTTTGTTACAAAGATTAAGGGATGAAAGAGGGGTAATTAATGAAAAATTTAATTCTCCGTCGACTTGCTTGTTTTTCATCCCTTAATCTCAATTAGGAGGGGAGAAGTGATTTTTTGATTCGCGGGCGAATGGTGAATAGTCAGTGTGCGCTGCGAAAAAATTATTTTTCTGACTGGCCCCTGACTTCCATGGCAGTTTTTAATTTTTTATTACAAAGATTAAGGGATGAAAGAGGGTTAATTAATGAAAAATTTAATTCTGCATCGAACCGCTCTTTTTTCATCCCTTAATCTCAATTAGGAGGGGAGAAGTGAATTTTTAATTCGCGAGGGTATGGTGAAAAGTCACTGTGCGCCGAGAAGAAAATTATTTTTCTCACTGGCCCATGACTTTGTCGTAGTTTGTATTTTTTTGTTACAGAGATTAAGGGATGCAACGGGGATCGATTGATGGGGAATTTAATTCTCCATCACACCCTCTGTGTTTCATTCCTTAATATTAATTAGCCAGCAAATGAATCACCTGAAAAACATTAAGAACATGCTGAGGACGAGGAGGATACAAATTCCACTTCAAAATTATCCCTGTGACAGCGGGACTGCTACTGACGAGTTACCCGCACAGGCAGTTCGCTCAGCCGTCAGATTCGACCGTGGCGGCATCCCTCCGTTGGGGTCGAACTACTTTTGGCTTGGGGTCAGTCCAACCCCGAGATCTGAGCCTCTACTTTAGTCAATCCTCTTTGGACCTGAGTAGTGGCCCGGATCGGGGGGTTTGACAGACTCCAAAAATGTTAGTTGGTACCCGACGGGAAAGGTGACGTCCCGGTCGAATTGTCGGTAAATGTGAGTCGGGTGCGTGAGTTACTCGGCAGTGCAGTAGCAGTCCTGCTGTGACAGGCACAGGTTCGGAAGGGGCATTTTTGTCCTCCTTGTACTCAATGTTTACTTTATGTTTTTCAGTTGATATATTCGCCGACTAATTAATATTAAGGGATGAAACAAAGACTGTTCAATGGAGAATTAAATTGCCCATCCATCAACCCCCGTTTCATCACTTAATCTCTGCAATAAAAAAATTAATATTGCGACGAAAGTCACGGCGCTATAA
>NW_021680714.1:128849-129442 GCF_001412515.2 Diachasma alloeum
AGTCACTCTGCGCCGAGAAAACATTGGGTTTCTTATAGCGCCGTGACTTTCGTCCCCATATTAATTATTTATTGCAGAGATTAAGGGATGAAACGGGGGTTGATGGATGAGGAATTTAATGGTCCATCGAAAAGTGATGGTTTCATCCCTTAATATTAATTAGGAGAAAAGATACGATTTTTGAATTAGCGAGCGAGTTGTCGGCGCCGAAAAACCATTAGGTTTTTCATAGCGCAGCGACGTTCGTCGCAGTTTTTATTTTTTTATTACAGAGATTAAGGAATGAAACGGGGGTTGAAGGATGAGAAATTTNAATAAAAACTGCGACGAAAGTCGCGGCGCTATGAAAAACCCAATGGTTTCTCGGCGCAGTGACTCCCGACAACTCGCCCGCTAATTAAAAAATCGTATCTCTGCTCCTAATTAACATTAAGGAATGAAACCAATGCTGTCCCATGGAGAATTAAATTCCCCATCCTTCAACCCCTGCTTCATTCCTTAATGTTAATTAGGAGCAGAGATACGATTTTTTAATTAGCGGGCGAATTATTGGGGAATCACTCTGCGCCGAGAAAACATTGGGTTTGCGGCGT
>NW_021680714.1:129721-129875 GCF_001412515.2 Diachasma alloeum
TGCTACTGCCGAGTTACTCACGCACCCGACTCACATTTACCGACAATTCGACCGGGACGCCGCCTTTCCCGTGGGGTACCAACTAACATTTTTGGCCTCAGTGGCCTCAGTCAAACCCCCCGATCCGGGCCACTACTCAGGTCTATCCTCTTTG
>NW_021680715.1:0-181 GCF_001412515.2 Diachasma alloeum
TCAAGATATAAATAGCAACATATATTCAATTCGCTCTGAATAAATAAACAAGCTATTGAAAAAACACACTGATATTCCGAATTACAAAAAAAAATTCATTAACTTCAATTTTTTAAATGGAAAACATTTTTTTTTCCCATCTGATCTTCACACGGCTCTGGGGCTGTCTCTTATACACATC
>NW_021680715.1:325-1024 GCF_001412515.2 Diachasma alloeum
CGAAAAAACGCTTTTCAGGGGTAGTTTTTTGGCTTTTTCAACCCCCACCCAAACTGGGGGAACCTTAAATATCCGCTATTAGTTTCATACGCCCAAATTACAAATTGTTTGAAAAATGGAGCCTGATTAGCAAACATTCGTATGTTAGACCTTCGTTCATTGGACTACTCCAGACTCACTCGACGCCGGAGAGCCGTTCGGGGTTTCTCCGCGCATTTGAAAATTCGTTCCTCCGCTCCTACTTGAGATTAAGTAATGAAACCGCTGTCATTTATTGCGTATTTAATTCTCTATCGATCGACATCGGTTTCATTCCTTCATCTTAATTAGGGTGGGAGAAATGAATTTTCCAATCGGGAGAGCCCCTCCGGGCTCACTCGACGTCGGAAAGCCGTTCGGGATTTCTCCGCGCTTTTGAAAATTCATTCCTCCGTTTCTAACTGAGATTAAGAGATGATACCGATGTCATTTATTAAAAATACAATTGTCAATCTGTACGCTTTTATTTAATTCCTTCATCTCAATTAGGGAGGGGAGGAACTAATTTTTGAATGGGATGAACTTGTTCGGAGTTACTGCGCGTTTTGAAAATTCATTCCTCCTTTCCTAATAGAGACTAAGGGAATGAAACCACTGTCATTTATTGAGAATATTATTCTCGATCGATAGATGTTGCGTTCATTCCCTCTTCGCAATTAG
>NW_021680715.1:3407-68401 GCF_001412515.2 Diachasma alloeum
TAGAGTTTTCCAGCGACAGCGCTGGGATTTTCTATGAATTTTTTGACCTACGTGTCAATGATAAATATGTCGAGAAAAAGGAAAAGACTTTTAGATCATTAGATTGTGCATTCACTATACTATTGATTATAATATGTTCGATTTTACATTCCTGACATTTATTACAAAATGCGAGGAGCTACCGTATTGAGAACCCCTTTCCGGTTATCGACAAATTTATGCTCGGGCCCTATCATACCAACAGTTCCGTACGCTCCATCGTAGTCCATGCGCCACCGCTACGATTTTTGTTGTTGAACACTTTACATTGGCCCTGTTCATCTCCCCTATAATCTCTGAGTACAAAATTCAGTAATCATGTGGGCCGATACAATACTCATCGTGTTCATTAGTATTTGTACAGCATTATTGGGTGAAGGTAAGCAATGTTATCTCACAATAAAAGCTATCGATTGGAGTAGGAGCATGCCAGGGCAAAACCATAATAATTGACTCCGTCTGAATATATTAATTAATAATTCATGCAATTTTCAGGTTTAACATGGCTAATGGTTTATAGAACAGAAAAATATCAGAAATTGAAATCGGAGGTTGAGAAACAAAGTAAAAAACGTGAGAATCTATCATCATCAATCTCTCTCTCTTTCTACAATCTATGAAACATCAGTTTATGGGTGAATTTATCATTGTTTTCAGTTGAAAAAAGGAAAGAAGCACATGGAGACTCCTTAGACAAACAGCAGAAGAAAAAAATTGAACGAGAAGAGGAAAGACTTAAGAATAACAATCGTGATTTATCGCTCGTTAAAATGAAATCAATGTTTGCCATTGGTTTCGCCTTCACAGCTTTATTGAGTATGTTCAATAGTATATTCGATGGAAAAATTGTTGCAAGACTACCATTTGTGCCAATTAGTTGGATTCAGGGATTGTCCCATAGGAATTTATCTGGCGATGACTACACAGAGTGTTCATTCATTTTTTTATATATTCTCTGCACCATGAGCATCAGACAGGTAAATCAAATATTACAGAATTTGCTTGAATGGTGAAATCAATTCTGTAGGGAAAGCTCAAAACTTAATATGCTAAACATGACTTTTCATTAAATGTCAAACTATTTCGATGATGAGTGTTTTTAAAGGTACAAATCGAATTGCCTTCTTTGATTTTCTCCTAAATTCACTCCTTATCGGACTAATCTGACACGTTGGGAAAACTGAATATTGCATTTGCTGTGTGGGGTTTTAACCACTTCACTATGGATTTGTTAATATTCTTAAAATTGCTTCATGTTTTTGTTTCAATTCTTTCCAGAATATCCAAAAAATTCTGGGATTTGCACCCTCAAGGACAGCCAGTAAGCAGAGTGGGAGCATCTTCGGCCCCCCCCCTCAACAGTTCAAGTAATTAGTTATTTTCATCACAAGGTCCACAAAGTATTTTCTGACGAATGTGGCTTTGTAGGCCGAGCCGAAGGCGAGGCCTATAATCACATTCATCAGAAAATACTTTTGGACCGTGTGATGAATGCAATTTTTCGTCAGAAGGCCCGTAAACCGCGATCAAACCGAGCGAAGCGAGGTTAGGATCGCGGTTTACCGGGTCTTCTCACGAAAAATATATTTTGAGTTCTCAAGCGAATGAATGAAATAACAATCAACAAAAACAACTGGTTTATTTAAGCTAATTAAATTCATGTTTACAAAACTGAAATATAATCATTAATCCCTCCAGGACGGTGCCCTTTAGATACTAATCTCGCCGTGTGCTAAATAGGAACGCAATTCACAAATTTCCAGTAGTCCAAAAAAGATATAATATAGGAGTAATCAAATGCAGGCGATTTGTCTTCACAATAGAGTTTACACAAATTTGTAAAGTTGTATATTTTTGGATATATTCAATTTTGAAAAAAGACATGTATGGACGTGTGGGTCCATATGTGGTATGGACGCTAGGTTTAAGGGGTTAAATAATATTGACTTCTTGCATAGGTTCAAGCGTGATGAGCCTATCAAAAGCTAATCTATCTAAATCTAGTGTCCTAAATTCCGAATAAACAACCAACTCAGCTATAGCTCGCCCAACAGCGGGTGCCTGTTGAATTCCATGTCCACTGAATCCGCAGGCGAAGTACATGTTATTGAAAAAAGGGTGTGGACCAATTATTCCATTCTCGTCGAATTTGTTGACGTCATAGTAACCCGCCCAGGAGGACTTAATTTTCAAATTCTCGAAGGATTTCACTCGATTTCCAAGGAAGGGCCATATATTTTTCTCGAAAAAATCTTCATCCACATCTAGATTGTTGATGGAGGGCTCGTTTACATCACAATTTGGTGATCGACCACATATATAGTGGTTGGCAAGACCGTCTCGTCTGAACCAGGTTCCAGAATAGTCAATTGTCATCGGAGTGTTTATCCCTGGACCCGCTGATGCATGGAAATGATACACGTACCGTTTTCTATTAAAAAAACACAAACCAAACAATTAGTATAGTAACTGACGTAACAACGTTGTGGAAATAGATAAGTTAAATAATTTCGTAAAATTTATTCTACAAATACATCCAAAAATAGTAAATTCGGAGAAAAATGTCCAACTAGCAATTTTTTTTTCGGAGTATGTTTTATAAAAAAATCAATCAATCAATGGAAAGCTAACTTCACAAAATTTATAGAGGTTCATTTTACAAATATCTCTGAAACAAATAGATTTGAAGGAAACATAACCGACATTAGCACATAAAAATTAGATAAATAGTGAGACTGAATAAACATTCTTTTTCTTTATTTTTCACAGTAAAATAGAATTACCCAAAGGACAAATTGAACCCTACGAATTAAATAGACAATAGTGGTTGCTGTAACCGGTTATGTAGTATAAGTTTCCCAATTGCAACAGCATCAATTAACTAAACCAGAGATGGATAACGCATGAGTAGCTCGGAGCTCCTGCCATAAATCAATTATGACCGTTATAAAGTTTTATACAGTAGGACTGGCGAAACAATTCCATTGTTAATTATAGGTTATGCATTGAACGCCCATTCCCCCACCACTCAACTCAGTGGAATAATCCACTGATCTGAATAATCTCGCCAGTCCTACAGTAATTCTTCCAATTACATGGGTCCCAGTATGATCATAGTCCAGTTAATCTAGCAAAAAAATCAACATCAAATCCAAAAGTTTCGAAATTTTGTGATATGATAGGGTAGGTTATATAAACGATAAAGTTATATTTGCAACTATCTCCGCAGCCCGCAACATGTGAAAATTTTTATAAACAATACTTTTGAATATAACTCCTTGAGAAATATTACAAAACTTTTGCAAATCCAATTCCGATCTCATCATACGACTCCAAAAAACCTATCAAATTTTCAACCAATTTAGGAGGGCGCAATATGACAATTATCGTTAATTAAACAATATTGTTTATAACTTGACGTCAAAAATTCCAAAAGTAGTGCAAACTCGCTAGGAAATTCAGAGTACTGTTATTGAACATTGCTGCAATTTGCAACCTTTTTTAGCACGCTTAAGGCACTTCTTTCTCAATTAACATTGTAAACATTCTATTATTCAATGTAACGCGTGAAAAAAAAAACAAAAGTTATAAAATAGAACTGCAAATGTTAGTAACGTTACTCTACTTCTTATACAAAGTTTGCAACCTCATGAATAATCGGCAACATTTGAAATTGAAAAAAATAATAATGATTAGAATTTTCAACAATTTTTTACCTAGGAGAATGATTTAAAAGTTCTGCAAATATAGGAGTGTTAAAAACCCTTCTCATTAGGTGATTTTAAATTTGCAAGCTTGTGAATCATCGGTAACGTTTGAAATAAGAAAAAATAACAATTATTGTAATTCTCGATTTTTTCAACTTCAGAGATATAATCAAAAGGCTTGCAAACATGGGAAGATGTTGGAAACCCTTTCCCCTATGTGAGTTTAAATTTGCAACTTCGTGAACCATCGACGTTTGAAAAAAAATAAAAACAATAATTGTAATTCTCAGTTATTTCCAAGCTTGAAGAAATAATCAAAAGTTTTGCAAGCACGGGAGAATATTAAAATTTGCCACCTCGTGAATCATCGGGAACATTTGAAATGAAAAAATTTAATAATGATTGCAGTTAGCAATTATTTTCAGTCTCGGAGGGATAATCAAAAGTCTTGCAAAAATAGGAGAATATTGGGAATACCTCCCTCTATGTTGATTTAAATTTGCAGTCGTTTTGATATTCTGCTCGCCATTTTTTCATTATGAACTTGAAATAGGTGCATCCCATAATTATCCGCCAGTAGTACAAAAATTCAATACGTATGAAAACATTCAATCAAAAACTTGACACATTCGAAAAAAAAAATTATCGGTTTTGTATAAGGAAAAGTAATGGAATTTGATTGAATTTTTATGGATATTCAATCAAAACTGTAGTCAAGTTCTGGGATAAAATGCTATCTTTCTTTCATCCTGTCTTTAATTCTATAGATTTGCTTTGCGATTTTGTTTTGAATATGAGCAGTTCCACGCTAAATCGGACGCCCGAAAAATTCAATGTCGGGGATTTTTTTGCTGATTGTTTTCTGAAAAGTTTGGCACCAGACGAAAATTTTGAAAAAATAATAATCGAAAAGTATTCATAGTTGCGGAAGTTGTGATTTTTTGAAAATTTACATTTTTTTTCGATGATTTTTTTTTCACATTATCATCAATATTTCAGACTCCTTCGGAGCGATTACATTTCTCTCCAGCACACTTAAAGAAAATTTAAAAAACCCTCAAAATGAGATGTCACTCGCTACATTTGCTTCAGTTTTAGAGGCTTTGTGCGCCAAAACGTGTTTTTTTGTCAATCGTGATTATCTCAAAAACCTAATTTTTTTTTAATCGGAAATTTTTACCAAAAATCATCGATAAAATGACAAATATTTTCGCGTAAATTAAAATCAGACCTTCGCAGTAGTTTATGAGTTATCGGTACTTCAAGTGAGCAAGCGACTGAAAATGGCCGAGAATTTCTGTTATTCATCGAATTATTCCAGGAATGAATGAATTTTTGCTACAAATTAAGTGTCAAAAGATGAAATTTTCGAGCTGCAGAAAAGACTGCAGAGGAAACCGGGGCAAAATGGAACGCTTGGTGGAACAAGAGTACGATACAAAGTAACAACCCCAGTGAAATTTTCATTTTCATCGAATTTGTAATGAATCGGATGGGAAAAATTATATGAAAATCTCTCTGGAGAATTGACAGGGATTTTTGGTGGGGTTGGGGGGTTCAAAAACTATTTTTGGTTTTTCTTTTCGATTTTTTCATCACAACTTGCGTGTGAGCTTTACGATTTTTTTCTGCGTTTCTATTTATTTGTTCCTGTAACGTAACTCGGGTTTTATTGAACTGGGCTGAATTGAAATTTGATTTTCAGGAAAATAATCCATCGCATGATTCATATAGAGAAGATCCAACCGCTCAATTTTCTGCTCATAACAATCCTCAAAGATTCCATAACGGTGAATTTTGAATTTGGAAAAAAACAATTTATTGATTTATACGGGAAACATGCGCATGAATTGCGGAATTTATTTGTCTAGACACCAATTTTCTGCTGCACCGAGGAAAAAATACCAGAAAAATCATTGTGCTATCCCGGGGAAATGGGTTCATTTTGACGGACCCGGAAAAGTTCACGTGCCCGCACCGGAATTTTTGCGGCGCGCTACAGGGATTTTTCTCGGAGTCACCAAGAAAAATTCTGGTATTCTACAGCAAATTTTCCGGTACTGCACAGTGATTTTTCTGATATTTTTTTCTCCGTGTGAACGAAGAATCCTCTATTCGCGCAATTCAAGGTAATGTTACACTGATAATTTGTTGTTAAATTTTAGCCCTGGCTAGAGTCTAATTCTCAATGTTTTCAATTTGAATTCAATTTAACCACAACTGTTTCATGGAATTCCATATTTATTTCGAAAATTCAATTTTTGACGTTAGGTGATCATTTATTGTTAAGTGAAAGCTTGAATTCTGAAGCTCATTGTGAAAATTGATTTCATTTAAGTGTCATGATTTTCAAGAGATGAAAACCTAGAATAATTTATGTCTACTTTTCCAAAATTATTAATCATTTACATTCTCAGATTGACCTAAACATTGAAATTTCACTGAATTATCCAGAAATAAATTGATATTTCAGTGATACAAGATGGGCAAATTTCATGGGAATTGGTATTATTCTCTTTTCATTTGAAGATTTCCTACTATAAAATTCCATAGTAACATTTACTACTTTCAAAATATGATGACATAAGAAGTCATCAGGAGTATTATTGCAGATGCAAAAAAAATTTACCCTCTTGTAAAGAAAAATAAAACGTTTTGATCTGGTATTTTCTAACATACCTTCAAACAAATTATTTCTGATGGAATTTATGTGTATGATATTTCAGGTACTATAAGACGAAATTGGCGGCTAATTTGGAAAGTCGAGTAGGATTTATCTGCATAGTCAATGACGTTGCATACCTCTTCTCATGTCATCAATAAAGTTCTCAAACATGATTGTTTTTAAATTTAGAGGAATGTTCTAAATTCAACAACAATATTATTAAGTTAATGCACTGACTGTATTTTTGTCAATTTTTCTGGTCAACACAAAACAAGTGGGGAATTGCTGTTGTTTTCATATAGAATACTCAATTACTCATGTTTGCTGATAAATTAGCAATTCGCTTCCAAATGATCATTTTGCACATAATTTTCTCCTATTGTATACAGGGTGTCCCACAACTGATCCTTTTCCTCAGAGGGTATTGAAGAGGATCATTTTTGGGGATGAAAGTTCCTCTATTGTTTTTCGATCAGACGATTTTTTTTTCGAAATAAGTTTGTTTGACTTCATATTTTTCAAAGTCTGTTACTACTTTTTCCAGGGCCGAAAATTATTTTTTTTCTTCATTTTTTTTTCTAATAGTTTCGCGCAGTTTATTGNACAGCATTATTGGGTGAAGGTAAGCAATGTTATCTCACAATAAAAGCTATCGATTGGAGTAGGAGCATGCCAGGGCAAAACCATAATAATTGACTCCGTCTGAATATATTAATTAATAATTCATGCAATTTTCAGGTTTAACATGGCTAATGGTTTATAGAACAGAAAAATATCAGAAATTGAAATCGGAGGTTGAGAAACAAAGTAAAAAACGTGAGAATCTATCATCATCAATCTCTCTCTCTTTCTACAATCTATGAAACATCAGTTTATGGGTGAATTTATCATTGTTTTCAGTTGAAAAAAGGAAAGAAGCACATGGAGACTCCTTAGACAAACAGCAGAAGAAAAAAATTGAACGAGAAGAGGAAAGACTTAAGAATAACAATCGTGATTTATCGCTCGTTAAAATGAAATCAATGTTTGCCATTGGTTTCGCCTTCACAGCTTTATTGAGTATGTTCAATAGTATATTCGATGGAAAAATTGTTGCAAGACTACCATTTGTGCCAATTAGTTGGATTCAGGGATTGTCCCATAGGAATTTATCTGGCGATGACTACACAGAGTGTTCATTCATTTTTTTATATATTCTCTGCACCATGAGCATCAGACAGGTAAATCAAATATTACAGAATTTGCTTGAATGGTGAAATCAATTCTGTAGGGAAAGCTCAAAACTTAATATGCTAAACATGACTTTTCATTAAATGTCAAACTATTTCGATGATGAGTGTTTTTAAAGGTACAAATCGAATTGCCTTCTTTGATTTTCTCCTAAATTCACTCCTTATCGGACTAATCTGACACGTTGGGAAAACTGAATATTGCATTTGCTGTGTGGGGTTTTAACCACTTCACTATGGATTTGTTAATATTCTTAAAATTGCTTCATGTTTTTGTTTCAATTCTTTCCAGAATATCCAAAAAATTCTGGGATTTGCACCCTCAAGGACAGCCAGTAAGCAGAGTGGGAGCATCTTCGGCCCCCCCCCTCAACAGTTCAAGTAATTAGTTATTTTCATCACAAGGTCCACAAAGTATTTTCTGACGAATGTGGCTTTGTAGGCCGAGCCGAAGGCGAGGCCTATAATCACATTCATCAGAAAATACTTTTGGACCGTGTGATGAATGCAATTTTTCGTCAGAAGGCCCGTAAACCGCGATCAAACCGAGCGAAGCGAGGTTAGGATCGCGGTTTACCGGGTCTTCTCACGAAAAATATATTTTGAGTTCTCAAGCGAATGAATGAAATAACAATCAACAAAAACAACTGGTTTATTTAAGCTAATTAAATTCATGTTTACAAAACTGAAATATAATCATTAATCCCTCCAGGACGGTGCCCTTTAGATACTAATCTCGCCGTGTGCTAAATAGGAACGCAATTCACAAATTTCCAGTAGTCCAAAAAAGATATAATATAGGAGTAATCAAATGCAGGCGATTTGTCTTCACAATAGAGTTTACACAAATTTGTAAAGTTGTATATTTTTGGATATATTCAATTTTGAAAAAAGACATGTATGGACGTGTGGGTCCATATGTGGTATGGACGCTAGGTTTAAGGGGTTAAATAATATTGACTTCTTGCATAGGTTCAAGCGTGATGAGCCTATCAAAAGCTAATCTATCTAAATCTAGTGTCCTAAATTCCGAATAAACAACCAACTCAGCTATAGCTCGCCCAACAGCGGGTGCCTGTTGAATTCCATGTCCACTGAATCCGCAGGCGAAGTACATGTTATTGAAAAAAGGGTGTGGACCAATTATTCCATTCTCGTCGAATTTGTTGACGTCATAGTAACCCGCCCAGGAGGACTTAATTTTCAAATTCTCGAAGGATTTCACTCGATTTCCAAGGAAGGGCCATATATTTTTCTCGAAAAAATCTTCATCCACATCTAGATTGTTGATGGAGGGCTCGTTTACATCACAATTTGGTGATCGACCACATATATAGTGGTTGGCAAGACCGTCTCGTCTGAACCAGGTTCCAGAATAGTCAATTGTCATCGGAGTGTTTATCCCTGGACCCGCTGATGCATGGAAATGATACACGTACCGTTTTCTATTAAAAAAACACAAACCAAACAATTAGTATAGTAACTGACGTAACAACGTTGTGGAAATAGATAAGTTAAATAATTTCGTAAAATTTATTCTACAAATACATCCAAAAATAGTAAATTCGGAGAAAAATGTCCAACTAGCAATTTTTTTTTCGGAGTATGTTTTATAAAAAAATCAATCAATCAATGGAAAGCTAACTTCACAAAATTTATAGAGGTTCATTTTACAAATATCTCTGAAACAAATAGATTTGAAGGAAACATAACCGACATTAGCACATAAAAATTAGATAAATAGTGAGACTGAATAAACATTCTTTTTCTTTATTTTTCACAGTAAAATAGAATTACCCAAAGGACAAATTGAACCCTACGAATTAAATAGACAATAGTGGTTGCTGTAACCGGTTATGTAGTATAAGTTTCCCAATTGCAACAGCATCAATTAACTAAACCAGAGATGGATAACGCATGAGTAGCTCGGAGCTCCTGCCATAAATCAATTATGACCGTTATAAAGTTTTATACAGTAGGACTGGCGAAACAATTCCATTGTTAATTATAGGTTATGCATTGAACGCCCATTCCCCCACCACTCAACTCAGTGGAATAATCCACTGATCTGAATAATCTCGCCAGTCCTACAGTAATTCTTCCAATTACATGGGTCCCAGTATGATCATAGTCCAGTTAATCTAGCAAAAAAATCAACATCAAATCCAAAAGTTTCGAAATTTTGTGATATGATAGGGTAGGTTATATAAACGATAAAGTTATATTTGCAACTATCTCCGCAGCCCGCAACATGTGAAAATTTTTATAAACAATACTTTTGAATATAACTCCTTGAGAAATATTACAAAACTTTTGCAAATCCAATTCCGATCTCATCATACGACTCCAAAAAACCTATCAAATTTTCAACCAATTTAGGAGGGCGCAATATGACAATTATCGTTAATTAAACAATATTGTTTATAACTTGACGTCAAAAATTCCAAAAGTAGTGCAAACTCGCTAGGAAATTCAGAGTACTGTTATTGAACATTGCTGCAATTTGCAACCTTTTTTAGCACGCTTAAGGCACTTCTTTCTCAATTAACATTGTAAACATTCTATTATTCAATGTAACGCGTGAAAAAAAAAACAAAAGTTATAAAATAGAACTGCAAATGTTAGTAACGTTACTCTACTTCTTATACAAAGTTTGCAACCTCATGAATAATCGGCAACATTTGAAATTGAAAAAAATAATAATGATTAGAATTTTCAACAATTTTTTACCTAGGAGAATGATTTAAAAGTTCTGCAAATATAGGAGTGTTAAAAACCCTTCTCATTAGGTGATTTTAAATTTGCAAGCTTGTGAATCATCGGTAACGTTTGAAATAAGAAAAAATAACAATTATTGTAATTCTCGATTTTTTCAACTTCAGAGATATAATCAAAAGGCTTGCAAACATGGGAAGATGTTGGAAACCCTTTCCCCTATGTGAGTTTAAATTTGCAACTTCGTGAACCATCGACGTTTGAAAAAAAATAAAAACAATAATTGTAATTCTCAGTTATTTCCAAGCTTGAAGAAATAATCAAAAGTTTTGCAAGCACGGGAGAATATTAAAATTTGCCACCTCGTGAATCATCGGGAACATTTGAAATGAAAAAATTTAATAATGATTGCAGTTAGCAATTATTTTCAGTCTCGGAGGGATAATCAAAAGTCTTGCAAAAATAGGAGAATATTGGGAATACCTCCCTCTATGTTGATTTAAATTTGCAGTCGTTTTGATATTCTGCTCGCCATTTTTTCATTATGAACTTGAAATAGGTGCATCCCATAATTATCCGCCAGTAGTACAAAAATTCAATACGTATGAAAACATTCAATCAAAAACTTGACACATTCGAAAAAAAAAATTATCGGTTTTGTATAAGGAAAAGTAATGGAATTTGATTGAATTTTTATGGATATTCAATCAAAACTGTAGTCAAGTTCTGGGATAAAATGCTATCTTTCTTTCATCCTGTCTTTAATTCTATAGATTTGCTTTGCGATTTTGTTTTGAATATGAGCAGTTCCACGCTAAATCGGACGCCCGAAAAATTCAATGTCGGGGATTTTTTTGCTGATTGTTTTCTGAAAAGTTTGGCACCAGACGAAAATTTTGAAAAAATAATAATCGAAAAGTATTCATAGTTGCGGAAGTTGTGATTTTTTGAAAATTTACATTTTTTTTCGATGATTTTTTTTTCACATTATCATCAATATTTCAGACTCCTTCGGAGCGATTACATTTCTCTCCAGCACACTTAAAGAAAATTTAAAAAACCCTCAAAATGAGATGTCACTCGCTACATTTGCTTCAGTTTTAGAGGCTTTGTGCGCCAAAACGTGTTTTTTTGTCAATCGTGATTATCTCAAAAACCTAATTTTTTTTTAATCGGAAATTTTTACCAAAAATCATCGATAAAATGACAAATATTTTCGCGTAAATTAAAATCAGACCTTCGCAGTAGTTTATGAGTTATCGGTACTTCAAGTGAGCAAGCGACTGAAAATGGCCGAGAATTTCTGTTATTCATCGAATTATTCCAGGAATGAATGAATTTTTGCTACAAATTAAGTGTCAAAAGATGAAATTTTCGAGCTGCAGAAAAGACTGCAGAGGAAACCGGGGCAAAATGGAACGCTTGGTGGAACAAGAGTACGATACAAAGTAACAACCCCAGTGAAATTTTCATTTTCATCGAATTTGTAATGAATCGGATGGGAAAAATTATATGAAAATCTCTCTGGAGAATTGACAGGGATTTTTGGTGGGGTTGGGGGGTTCAAAAACTATTTTTGGTTTTTCTTTTCGATTTTTTCATCACAACTTGCGTGTGAGCTTTACGATTTTTTTCTGCGTTTCTATTTATTTGTTCCTGTAACGTAACTCGGGTTTTATTGAACTGGGCTGAATTGAAATTTGATTTTCAGGAAAATAATCCATCGCATGATTCATATAGAGAAGATCCAACCGCTCAATTTTCTGCTCATAACAATCCTCAAAGATTCCATAACGGTGAATTTTGAATTTGGAAAAAAACAATTTATTGATTTATACGGGAAACATGCGCATGAATTGCGGAATTTATTTGTCTAGACACCAATTTTCTGCTGCACCGAGGAAAAAATACCAGAAAAATCATTGTGCTATCCCGGGGAAATGGGTTCATTTTGACGGACCCGGAAAAGTTCACGTGCCCGCACCGGAATTTTTGCGGCGCGCTACAGGGATTTTTCTCGGAGTCACCAAGAAAAATTCTGGTATTCTACAGCAAATTTTCCGGTACTGCACAGTGATTTTTCTGATATTTTTTTCTCCGTGTGAACGAAGAATCCTCTATTCGCGCAATTCAAGGTAATGTTACACTGATAATTTGTTGTTAAATTTTAGCCCTGGCTAGAGTCTAATTCTCAATGTTTTCAATTTGAATTCAATTTAACCACAACTGTTTCATGGAATTCCATATTTATTTCGAAAATTCAATTTTTGACGTTAGGTGATCATTTATTGTTAAGTGAAAGCTTGAATTCTGAAGCTCATTGTGAAAATTGATTTCATTTAAGTGTCATGATTTTCAAGAGATGAAAACCTAGAATAATTTATGTCTACTTTTCCAAAATTATTAATCATTTACATTCTCAGATTGACCTAAACATTGAAATTTCACTGAATTATCCAGAAATAAATTGATATTTCAGTGATACAAGATGGGCAAATTTCATGGGAATTGGTATTATTCTCTTTTCATTTGAAGATTTCCTACTATAAAATTCCATAGTAACATTTACTACTTTCAAAATATGATGACATAAGAAGTCATCAGGAGTATTATTGCAGATGCAAAAAAAATTTACCCTCTTGTAAAGAAAAATAAAACGTTTTGATCTGGTATTTTCTAACATACCTTCAAACAAATTATTTCTGATGGAATTTATGTGTATGATATTTCAGGTACTATAAGACGAAATTGGCGGCTAATTTGGAAAGTCGAGTAGGATTTATCTGCATAGTCAATGACGTTGCATACCTCTTCTCATGTCATCAATAAAGTTCTCAAACATGATTGTTTTTAAATTTAGAGGAATGTTCTAAATTCAACAACAATATTATTAAGTTAATGCACTGACTGTATTTTTGTCAATTTTTCTGGTCAACACAAAACAAGTGGGGAATTGCTGTTGTTTTCATATAGAATACTCAATTACTCATGTTTGCTGATAAATTAGCAATTCGCTTCCAAATGATCATTTTGCACATAATTTTCTCCTATTGTATACAGGGTGTCCCACAACTGATCCTTTTCCTCAGAGGGTATTGAAGAGGATCATTTTTGGGGATGAAAGTTCCTCTATTGTTTTTCGATCAGACGATTTTTTTTTCGAAATAAGTTTGTTTGACTTCATATTTTTCAAAGTCTGTTACTACTTTTTCCAGGGCCGAAAATTATTTTTTTTCTTCATTTTTTTTTCTAATAGTTTCGCGCAGTTTATTGGTAAGTAACTCTCGTGACCCTAGTGAAGTTTGACAATTCCCTTCTTACCCTCGTGAAATTTCACCATTCCCTTGTGACCCACATGAAATTTTACCATTTCCTTGTGACCTTCGTGAAGTTGAACCATCCTCTCGGGACCCTCGTCACGTTTGACCCTCGTAAAATTCAACCATTCCTTTGTGACCCTCGTGAAATTAGACCATCCTCTTGTGATCCTCGCGACGTTCGAGCCTCGTAAAATTTGACCATTCGCTTGGGATCCTCGTGACCCTCATAAAATTTGACCATCCCCTTGCGACCCTCGTGATGTTCGATCCTCGTGAAATTTAACCACCCCTTTGCGACACATGTGACCCTCGTGACGTTCTTCGCCTCGTGAAGTTCAACCCCTCGTAACTCTGGTGATGTTTGATCCTCGAAAAAATTTGATGATCCCCGTGTGACTCTCGGGACCCTCACAATGTTCGACCCTTGTAAAATTTGACCATTCCCTTTTGACCCTCGTCAAATTCGATCATCTCCTTATGACATTTGTGACCCTCGTGACGTTCGACCTTCGTGAAATTGGACCATCTCCTTGTGACTCTCGTGATGTTTGACCCTCATAAAATTTGACCATCCTCTTGTGACCTTCGTGACGTTTGACCCTTCTGAAAATTCACCATCGCCTTGTAACGCTCGAGACTCTCGTGACGTTCAGCTCTCGTGAAATTCGATCTTCCGCTTATGACCCTCTCCTCGAAAAAAAATCGATACAATACTCG
Organism: Diachasma alloeum; assembly: GCF_001412515.2. Taxonomy (NCBI): domain Eukaryota; kingdom Metazoa; phylum Arthropoda; class Insecta; order Hymenoptera; family Braconidae; genus Diachasma; species Diachasma alloeum. The sequence continues at coordinate 17,800 of NW_021680715.1, forward strand.
CCAAATAGTATCGATACACCCAATGCATCGATGGGTAAGTATCGATACAAAATATTAGGTATTCCGCATAAAAATATCAATATTGGGAGTATCGATATCTGGCGATACTTTAGAGTTTTTTTCTTTTTTTTAAAGAGGAATAAGACAAAAATCGCAGTTGTGATTTTCTAATTAAAAAATTGAAGGGAAGATGTTGGTGTAACATCACAACCCAGACGAACACCCCGCCTCCCAAAGAGGATTGACTAAAGTAGAGGCTCAGATGTCGGGGTTGAAGTGACCCCAAGCCAAAAATAGTTCGACGCCAACGGAGGGATGGCGCCACGGTCGAATCTGACGGCCGGGCGAACTGCCTGTGCAGTGTGCGGGTAACTCGGCAGTAGCAGTCCCGCTAGCACACGGATAGTTTCGGAGGGGAATTTATACTCTCCTCGTCATCAACATCTTCTTAATCTTTTTCAGATGATTCATTTGCTAGCTAATTAATATTAAGGAATGAAACCCAGATGGTGTGATGGAGAATTAAATTCCCCATCAATCGATCCCCGTTGCATCCCTTAATCTCTGTAACAAAAAAATACAAACTTCGACAAAAGTCATGAGCCAGTGAGAAACATAATTTTCTTCTCGGCGCACAGTGACTTTTCACCATTCGCCCGCGAATTAAAAATTCATTTCTCCCCTCCTAATTGAGATTAAAGGATGAAAACATGGCAGTTCGACGGAGAATTAAATTCCCCATCAACTAACCCTCTTTCATCCCTTAATCTCTGTAACAAAAAAATAAAAACTGCCATGAAAGTCAGGGGCCAGTGAGAAAAATAATAGTTTCGCGGCGTACAGTGACTCCCGGTAATTAAAAATTCACCTCTCCCCTCCTAATTGAGATTAAAGGATGAAAACATGGCAGTTCGACGGAGAATTAAATTCCCCATCAACTAACCCTCTTTCATCCCTTAATCTCTGTAACAAAAAAATAAAAACTGCCATGAAAGTCAGGGGCCAGTAAGAAAAATAATTGTTTTGCGGCGCACAGTGACTTCCGGTAATTAAAAATTCACCTCTCTTCTCCTAATTGAGATTAGGAGATGAAAAAAGGGCAGTTCGACGGAGAATTTAATTCTCCGTCGAACTGCCATTTTTTCTTTCCTTAATCTCAATTAGGAGGGGAGAGGTGAATTTTTAATTCGCCGGCGAACGGTGAAAAGTCAGTGTACGCCGCGAAAAAAATTATTTTTCTTACTGCTCTGTGATTTCCATGACAGTTTCTTCCATTTTTGACAGAGATTCAGGGATGAAAGAGTGTTAATTGATGGGTAATTTAGTTTTCCGTCAAAGAGCCTTTTTTTCATACCTTAATTTCAATTAGGAGGGGAGAGGTGAATTTTTAATTACCGGGAGTTACTGTGCGCCGCAAAACAATTATTTTTCTTACTGCTCTGTGATTTCCATGACAGTTTCTTCCATTTTTGACAGAGATTCAGGGATGAAAGAGTGTTAATTGATGTGTAATTTAGTTTTCCGTCAAAGAGCCTTTTTTTCATACCTTAATTTCAATTAGGAGGGGAAAGACAAATTTTTAATTCGCGGGCGAATGGTGAAAACTCACTGTGCGCCGAGAAGAAAATTATGTTTTTCACTGGCCCATGACTTTTGTCGAAGTTTGTATTTTTTTGTTACATAGATTAAGGGATGCAACGGGGATCGATTGCTGGGGAATTTAATTCTCCATCACGCCATCTGGGTTTAATTCCTTAATATTAATTAGCCAGCAAATGAATCACCTGAAAAACATTAAGAACATGTTGAGGACGAGGAGAGCATAAATTCCCCTCCGAAACTATCCGACCTATTCGACCGTGGCGCCATCCCTCCGTTGGGGTCGAACTATTTTTGGCTTGGGGTCACTTCAACCCCGAGATCTGAGCCTCTACTTTAGTCAATCCTCTTTGCCGCCTCCCTTCATCCCAAACGTCGCAAAATACCGACCTCCCTCCCCCCCCCCGCTCCGCAACTGTGTGACGTAATATTTGAACGCTCCCATTAAAGAACTTCATTTAAAAAACAGATAAAGAACGAAGAAAATAATATATTCCATAATTTCGTTTTCGTGTTCTGAAAAATATGTGAGGCGCGAGAGGGCAAGAAGGGGAAGTGTGGTCGTAGCTGGGTGAATATGTGGCAATAAACTGCGTGAAACTATTAGGAAAAAAAATGAACAAAAAAAATAATTTTCGGCCCTGGAAAAAGTAGTAACAGACTTTGAAAAATATAAAGTCAGACAAACTTATTTTGAGAAAAAAAATCGGCTGATCGAAAAATGTTGGAAAGGTGGCGCCAGCTCCTGGTCCCACTGGGCTGAAGCCCTTGCGTATGATATATATTGTCGCGTAAACCACTAGTTACCATATAGAGCCCCTATGACTACCGTTATTCCACTAGATTATACCATTGAAATTCAAATATCTTTATCTGATAATTTTATAAGTCCAATATTATTTTTAAGCTAGTTGAAATATTCCCACGGTTTTGGAAATAAGAAAATATAGAATTTTGGAAAGTAAGTTCGCGAAACTCGTAAACAGGAAACGAATAATAAATCTAAAGAGTCTCTCGACGTAGCTCTGGCCATCGAAAAATAAAAGATCTTTTGTATTGTTTTTTTTTTATATAGAGTTTTCGAGTGCAATTCTGGCTTGACATTAAACCGTTCGAGTCGTAAAACCTTTCCCTGGAGACAATTTATTTTCCCCGGGTAAAATTCAAGCATTTTCTGTCTCTCTCGAAAAACCACATGTAAGGCCCTTTNCTCACTGTGCGCCGAGAAGAAAATTATGTTTTTCACTGGCCCATGACTTTTGTCGAAGTTTGTATTTTTTTGTTACATAGATTAAGGGATGCAACGGGGATCGATTNTATATAGAGTTTTCGAGTGCAATTCTGGCTTGACATTAAACCGTTCGAGTCGTAAAACCTTTCCCTGGAGACAATTTATTTTCCCCGGGTAAAATTCAAGCATTTTCTGTCTCTCTCGAAAAACCACATGTAAGGCCCTTTATTCAAGTCACGTAGACTCGAGAGTTGGGGCTGGGGCAGCTCGAGCGATCGCGGGGGTGTTAGACCAACCCTATTCACTAGATTCAAGGCCACGATTGGTCCCCTACTCTTTTCTGTGAGATGAGCCCTTCGTCTTCGACACTTAGACTAATTTTTAGAGTAAGAGTAAGGGCAGATTCACCCCATACGTGGATACGAGAAGTTCGAGAGAAATTGTTATCGTNCTGGGGAATTTAATTCTCCATCACGCCATCTGGGTTTAATTCCTTAATATTAATTAGCCAGCAAATGAATCACCTGAAAAACATTAAGAACATGTTGAGGACGAGGAGAGCATAAATTCCCCTCCGAAACTATCCGACCTATTCGACCGTGGCGCCATCCCTCCGTTGGGGTCGAACTATTTTTGGCTTGGGGTCACTTCAACCCCGAGATCTGAGCCTCTACTTTAGTCAATCCTCTTTGCCGCCTCCCTTCATCCCAAACGTCGCAAAATACCGACCTCCCTCCCCCCCCCCTCCGCAACTGTGTGACGTAATATTTGAACGCTCCCATTAAAGAACTTCATTTAAAAAACAGATAAAGAACGAAGAAAATAATATATTCCATAATTTCGTTTTCGTGTTCTGAAAAATATGTGAGGCGCGAGAGGGCAAGAAGGGGAAGTGTGGTCGTAGCTGGGTGAATATGTGGCAATAAACTGCGTGAAACTATTAGGAAAAAAAATGAACAAAAAAAATAATTTTCGGCCCTGGAAAAAGTAGTAACAGACTTTGAAAAATATAAAGTCAGACAAACTTATTTTGAGAAAAAAAATCGGCTGATCGAAAAATGTTGGAAAGGTGGCGCCAGCTCCTGGTCCCACTGGGCTGAAGCCCTTGCGTATGATATATATTGTCGCGTAAACCACTAGTTACCATATAGAGCCCCTATGACTACCGTTATTCCACTAGATTATACCATTGAAATTCAAATATCTTTATCTGATAATTTTATAAGTCCAATATTATTTTTAAGCTAGTTGAAATATTCCCACGGTTTTGGAAATAAGAAAATATAGAATTTTGGAAAGTAAGTTCGCGAAACTCGTAAACAGGAAACGAATAATAAATCTAAAGAGTCTCTCGACGTAGCTCTGGCCATCGAAAAATAAAAGATCTTTTGTATTGTTTTTTTTTTATATAGAGTTTTCGAGTGCAATTCTGGCTTGACATTAAACCGTTCGAGTCGTAAAACCTTTCCCTGGAGACAATTTATTTTCCCCGGGTAAAATTCAAGCATTTTCTGTCTCTCTCGAAAAACCACATGTAAGGCCCTTTATTCAAGTCACGTAGACTCGAGAGTTGGGGCTGGGGCAGCTCGAGCGATCGCGGGGGTGTTAGACCAACCCTATTCACTAGATTCAAGGCCACGATTGGTCCCCTACTCTTTTCTGTGAGATGAGCCCTTCGTCTTCGACACTTAGACTAATTTTTAGAGTAAGAGTAAGGGCAGATTCACCCCATACGTGGATACGAGAAGTTCGAGAGAAATTGTTATCGTCTTCTCAAGTTTTAAAAACCCAAAGTGTTGTTGTAAAATATCTTCTAAGTTTTGAAAAGTAAATATAAACGTTTCGATTGGATTATCTAATTAAATTGGTGTTCGTGTTCAATTATTTTTATTCGAAAATTCCCGCACTTGTGGAGCAGAGTGCTTTAGCGCTCCACGGGCATTGGACCTGCCATCTGTTCAACGGAGTACCAGCTTGGAACGTAACAATATATATTCGTTATGGGGAAACTAGATCTTGCGCATGCGCGATGTCCTCTCCATCAGGTTGTAACTGGTGAGAGTTCACTTTACTGCGAGACGCGAGACGAGAGACGTGTTGTAGCCAATAAACCAGTGTTCTAACAAGAAGACCCGTGTACTATTTATTGTGTCCACACCCGCAATCCAACAAAAAACGATAGAGGAACTTTCATCCCCAAAAATGATCCTCTTCAATACCCTCTGAAGAAAAAGATCAGTTGTGGGACACCCTGTATCGCTTAATAATATTCTATCAAATTGATAAAATATTTGCATTAATCACATTAAAGAATGATGCTATCTATATCATCTTGAAACTTCGATGAAATATTATTAGGAAAATTTTATTTATATATGATTGAATGAATTTGAAACATCACATTTGACGAAACCATCAAAAAACTTACAGGGGCCATTCCAATATTACGTCACATGTAGGGGGCGGGGGGTTCGTAGTTTATGATGCTTTGTGACGATGGAGGGGATATGATATCCAAAGATATCCCCGGAATTGTGATTCCCAAAAAATAAAAAAATTTTCAGATAAATAAAAATAACGATTATTACTATCGTCTTCATCTTCGAACTCGATCAAAAGGACATTCAAACAAATTTTTCAAGCTATATTACCTACATTTTAGCAAGAAAAATGATTTAATTCCATCGATTCATTAGCGGACAATTGAAGAACAGTTTTATGACATACGTACAAACATATACACATACGTACGGACACGGTCGAAAAATTGCATTTTCGGACTTTTTGGATCATAATAGGTCGATTTAACACAAAGAATCAAAAACTTAAATTTGAACGATTACTATGCGGAAGCAAAAAAAGCAAAAATTTGTAATTTCAACGTTTTACAATAATTGTAAGGAGTTGCAAATTTCGATTTGTGCAGACGGTAGTCATTAGATATTGTAGAGGAATTTGCAATTCTTTTGTATTAAATTAAATTACGAGATCGAAGAGTAATCACAGTATGTAAACATATTTATCAACAATAATGAGGATTTTTTATTATTGACTAGTTATGGACCCCGGCGTCGCTCGGGCAAAATAGAAAAAAATGAATATCGAGATTATGTTAAACGTGTTATTATTCTCGATTTTTTTAATACTCCAGAATTTTCTTCATTTCTTTGGAAAACCCTTGAATGGAAAATTTTAGAATTATTCAGAAAGTTTTAGAATTTTTGGGAAGTTTCTACGTTTAGATTTCAATTTATGATGCAACAGGGTAGAAATAAAAATGAAGGCTATAAAACTGGAAAATTTTTTCTAATTTTCTCGAAGACCCGAGAATATTCTTAGAAACTTGAGAATGTTCTGGATTTTTTCAGAAAATTCCAGTATTTTCTAGAAAGTTCTAGAATTCTCTAGAAGTTTGTACGTTGCATACTGAACTATGGAATGCAGCGCAATAAATTTTAATCGTGAGTTTTCACTCTTAGTCCATACGCAATACCCCCTTCCCGTGGTCACTAGGAGATCGATGGAATTTTATCATTGGATTTTATGTTTTTGGGGGTGAAGAATCCAAATATGTTGTTTATTTTGTACTCCCGTCACGCAATCATTTGTTATAAACAAATTAGTCCCCATTTTTACTGCATAAATGTTCTTCCGGGAAAACAAAGAGATACGGAAAAATTGTTCCAACAAAAGTTATTCCTCTTTCTTTCACCAATAAAAAGATTTTTGACTCGTCGAAATCGGTCCAATACTTCCCGAGATACAGGCTAAAGAGTGAGCGCGGGTGGATAGACTGCGCGGACGACGGGTGAGTATGGGCGCGGAGCAGAGTATCTGAGATTTACACATTGTTGAACATCATATGTTTATAAAATTTATTCAGCGCAGTGCAGTATGCAAATGAACGTTATTCGTTTAGATACACTGCTCCGCGCCCATACTCACCTGTCGTCCACGCAGTCTACACGTATGAAAAAATCGTATAGAAAGTTTCTATACGATTTGCGTATAGAATTTCTATAGGTTTTTCGTATATGATATTCGGATATTTCTATACAAAAATTCCCTATACGGATTATTTCTATACGAATTCGTGTAGAAATTCGTATAGAAATGAACCGTATAGGAAATTTTCGTATAGAAATATCCGAATATCATATACGAAAAATCTACAGAAATGCTATACACCGTCCGTATAGAAAGATTCTATACGATTTTTTCCTACGTGTATCCACCCGCGCTCACTCTTTAGCCTGTATCTCGGGAAGTATTGGATCGATTTCGACGAGTTAAAAATCATTTTATTGGTGAAATAAAGAGGAATAACTTTTGTTTGAACAATTTTTCTGTATCTCTCTTTGTTTTCCCAGAAGAACATTTATCCACTAAAAATGGCGACTAATTTGTTTATAACAAATGATTGCGCGACGGGAGGACAAAATAAATAACATATTCGGATTCCTCACCCCCAAAAACATAAAATCCAATGATAAAATTCCATCGACCTCTTAGTGACCACGGGAAGGGGGTATTGCGTATGGACTATCGGCGCCACACATGTACTACCGTGGATTTCATATGATGTATATTATCCCCACCTCTATCATACTATCCTCACCACTGTGAATGTTTTTCTAATACACGTAACGTCAATTTTTTTCTGGATCATTCGTGAAAAATATTTTCGACTAAAAATGGATAAAATTTGGAGAGACCAAGACGTCGAACTGTTCGATAAATATCTCGCAGTTCGGTCACCAAGTGAGGATTACAGAGAAACACGAAAGCCTAGATTTCGGCAGAAATGCATATGTGTATATGTTGATAAATATACGGAGGACAAAAAATACATACCGCTGAAGGAACGAAAGATCCTGGCGAAAAAAGGAAAAAAAAGGAGGAAGAGAATAAACAATTCGAGATATGTAAACTGCGAGATCCTTGGAACACTCATTTACAACTTCATATTCTTCAGGATACTCTCCAGTGACAAGTCCCCACCGTTTTTCGTACAGTGCTCCGTGTGATTTTTCATTTCGACAAAAAGATAAAAAATTTGAAAATAGTGGAATCAGTCATTACTGAAGTGGAGAGGACCTACCGGATGGTAAGTTTTTATTTATAATTTGAGTGATATTTTTGTGAAAATTCTTGTTCGGTTTTTCGCATAAAAAAAAATGTTCATAATTTTCTTAGTTTCATAGTTTTCTTGTTCATAATTTTCTGGGTAGTTTTCTAGAGTCCGATTCTCGTGCATTTTTTTTGTGAGAAAGAAATTTTTTTTTGTTTAAAAATTTTCAGCGTAAAATTTTTAGTTCAATTTTTTCCGAAATGTGCATTTTTTTCGTCTTTAAACGTCTCTTATGGAGTTCATATGTATTTTCCATTCGGTTATCGTCTCTTTTTTTTAGTTTTTGAAATTTTCTATTCCGGTTTTCGTCCAATTTTTCAGTGTTGAAATTTTTTGTGAAAGAAATTTTTTATGACAGAAATTTTTGGTCGCTTTCTCTCCCGTAGAAATTTCCCGTGCTGGATTGTTTTCATGAAAAACTTGATCGTCGCAGTTTCCGTAGATTTTTTGTCAATCAAATTTCAATCGTTTTCTTAATTTTCAGATGCATGCGACCAGCTTTGAAGGATCTCCCATCAAGGATTTATAAGACATCCACAACCTCTTCAGTGGGCCCCCATCATCCCAACCACAGTACGAACAATTGGGATCCCGAGGAGTGGGAGTAAGGTGCCACTCACCTCCCCGACGCGGCGAAAAAAACAAAATTTTTTTTGAAAAACATCTGTAATTCATTCGCATTGTTTTGAATTTAAAAAAAATTTATTTTTTGGGGAGTTCGGTGAGGGATACATGGGTTTTGTAACGTATAACACTCGGAATTCGTGTAGTATATCGAATAAGATTTATTCACAGCAATGTAACTTGGTTTACATCATGAGAGCTGGAACGAGAGTGTGACCTCCCGCGACAAAAGTATTAGATCATCGAATCGAGGATGTCCGAATTATAATGTCCGAATAATAATGCGAAATAAATATATCAGTAGCTTCGCTACATTCTATTTGAGACTTAGTTTTCTTGAATAAAAGAATGTGATCTATTTTTCTTTTTTTATTTCAAAAAACCCCTCAACAAATTTGCTTCACTCTAAAATGAGTATTTAGGAAAAAATGAAAAAAGTGAACGTCTTTTGTTACATTTTGAAAAAAAAATTATTACAAAAAAAACTTACATGTGAAAAAAAATCTTGAATTTATAAAAACTTATATCTACGAAAAAAATCGTACATTTTACACTGAAAACTACATCTAGCGTTGAAAACTTACATCTAGTTTACATCTACAAAAAAATTACTCTAATTCTTAATCTAATCCCTACACACTACCTTAAAAAATCAAAAGTAGTTTTCATTCGTACTCATTTTTCAATCGTCGGGTTCGATCACGCGGCTTTTTTTTTATATCCGTAGGGGAGGGTTGAAGCGGCCTCATTAAGCCTTCGTTTTGGGCCCGTTGCCCGTATAATCTTGCTCTCCGGTTTCGTGATGACGTCATGGTACATGGTACGTCGTATGCCCTTGTAGTTGATCTGGTAAGGTTCTACCTTATTGACGACGAGGGCATCAATCGAATCGTAATGTATCTGTTTATGCGTCTCGTAATGTAGCCTGACACCTTTTATTTTAATAACCTCTGCGATGGTTCCATCCGGTTTCTTCACACGATACGTATAAAATTTAAATCCGCCCGAGACAAAAGACGTAATGAAACTCCCTTCTCCGCCCGCACGGAAAATTATGTATGCGGAACATATATAAATAAATGTATCGTGGATATATGCCACATATATTGAACATATAGACGCATATATGTCACATATATCTTACATATATGTGTAATACAGAGTTTTTGGCCGAATTTCATATAGAGAAAATTGTATGTATTATATATACTGCAATCATGCGATTATATATGCAATATATATGTGATCATATAATCGATATACATGTGATATATATGCGATATATATGTGCGAGTTTCCAATTCATAGTATGTAGCATATGTTTCACATATATTTCAAATCATATATTTGAATTATAGGCAATATATATGCAAGATATGAGTGAAGTCTTCTAAAATGTTAAATATTAAGTTTATAAGTCCAATTCATGATTTTCTGCATATTACTATCACAGCCCTACCTAAGTAGCCTATAAATAGAAATTAAATTTTCCTATCGGGGATTCGAACCTACAACCTACGGAGTCACAACCTAACGCGTTACCACGGAGCTATCGCACGCAATTCGTAGTAGTAGCAATCCGCATTGTCCATATGAAGTATCCAAATCGATTTCAAATCCATTTGGACTTGATAAATCTCCAACCAGTGCTCGCTCAATAGTTGACGGGAATTATTCTTCGGAGTCATAAAGCGGGTGATTTAAAGAGCGGCTCTGGGAGGGGAGGGGTGCGGAAACTTGAAAATCTTAAGTCGTTGAAAGGACCCATCCACCGACTTCTGATACATGATGAATTCATGTGAATTCATGGAACATGTAAGATTCAACCCGGTTTACCCCGTGTTTTATTCTGAAACTTCATTTTCCGAGTTGCCAATTTTTTCCGCAAGTTTCTCAACTTTCATCCGATTGAAAATTTCTTTTTATATATGGGTTAAACTCCAACGAATAAAATTGGGCATCCATTTTATTTTATTTTGAATAGAATATATAGCCATTGATTGTTTTGAGATATAGGGAGGGGGGGAGGATAATAGCACTCGGTAGGGAATAGTTAATGATTTTCAATGAGAACAATCCCCTGAAAATCGAACTGTCGGGTACTGATATCAAGCAAACTGGGGTCCCAAAAATATTGCCTTCAGAACAAGTATCAAATATTTTGACGAAAGTTTTTCCATTCTCAGTGCAAACTATTTTGCGCTTGAAAAATTTTTTGCTATGAATCTCTTGATAGAGGTAAAAACGCACTTCTCAAAAAACTTTTTTTTCTTAGTATGCACACAGTGCTAAAATCCCATGATTATTACCGGAAAGCAGAAACGTCTCTTTAATTAGTTCATAGTTCTAGCACTTGACACTCATGATGTTCATTCTCGGATATTAAATAAATGAAATTGGAAAAAAGTACTTGTATACGAAAAAAAGGTACGAATAAAATCTGGTGTGCCACCGGTATTTTCCCGGAAGAGTTCCTAAGATGAATGAACTCTGTCATTTTTCCTGTGCTGAACCAAAAAATTTCCTTTTCACCGTCAATTATACGAAATTTCTACAGGATTGAATATACGGTAAAACTCTCGAGAAAGCCGGTAAAATGATTGGGGAACGCAAGAAATTATGCAATGCGACGAAATCAAATCCCTTCCAGGCTATAGAAATTACAAATAGAAGGTTCGGGACAAAATGGATCGATTTGCAGTTGAAAAAAATATTTGCATCTCAGAAACCAAAATTCATGAGTTTAATCTGTGACGACACGAGTCGTCAACCCGCAATTCATTTTTTTTGTTTATCAAATTTTTTATTTTTCATCAAACTAAGACCTTCAAAGGAATTGAAATTTAACAAGCCTCTAGGAGACCTCACTCATCCCATGAGAATCGGGAAAGGAAGAATTTCTTTCCCAATTCTAATATTCTTATCATCTCCAACGGTTACAACTCCACGGCGGCGGACTGGGTCGAGAAGAGGAGCTCCTGAGAAAAATCTCTTGGGGCCAAATAACATCTAGACCATTCCGTTCAGGCCATTAGAAAAAAGAATTGGACGACAGCGTCCCTCTACGAGGGCCACGCATTTCAAATGGGAGCACAAGGTGTTTCCAACCCAGGATCCAATCCCATCAACCACGGAGCAGCGATACTCCAGGATATCCTGACGTGAGGAACGACCGGAGGGAAGGATTTTCCCCGTCCCGTCTACTCAAACCAGCGTCCCTAGTGGGCCTGCCCGAACGTGTAGTCTTCTCCTAGCTGTCGTGCAGTATAGACGTGTCAGCTAGATCAGCACTATTATTTGTTATTTTCATTGTAATATTTAGTCTATTTTGTTGTCCCGGTCCCTGTTCGGTCTGGTGGAAGGTGGTTTCTCGCAAATAATCAGGTGTACAGAGCCGAATTATTATTAATTTTGGGTAAAATAAGAGAAATATAGCCTTGTCGTGGCTTCTCTTTATCTAGCGTCCATCTTGGCGTCTTTATGAGCTGAGGGTGTTAGAATCGACCCCTCAGATTGATTTTGAGATTTTTCATAAATATTTTGGTAAATCTGATCATTGATATCAGAGTTGATTTGGTTTTTGGTTAATTTTGTTACAATTTCGAGTAAAATTTACAATTAAAAGTTCGAGATCGTATAATTCGATGTAAATTATTGATTCTCAAAGGATTATCGATCCATTTGCCCTGTAAAATTCTACTTTTTGTCTTTGATGAGGTCTCAATGCCTCCAACCATCATTTCACTAGTAAATATTCCACATTTTTCTTTCAAGAGATTATATTTTCTTTATGTTTGTATCTAAAAATGTGTTTTTCTTTGTGTGTGAGTGGAAGTTAATTACAATGTGGGATTATCGTCCTACCTCCCCCTCGTAACTCTATAACCTGAGCTACTCACTATTGAATTTCATTAAAATTGTTAAAACATCGAAATTGAGAGGAGTTGATGCACTCTCAACAAAAATGACATCGACTCGCGTCCAACACACTAAAATTTCAATTAAGGATGTTAGGGCATTACAACCCATTTTGGCTTACGAAAAAAATTGTGCGTCTACGCTAATATCGGTATTCCCCCAGCTAGAGAATTTTCACTAGCAGTAACTCTCTAAATTTGACAACGTAGCAAGGAGCGTCGTAGTGCGCATGCCTGTCATCCACTCATGGGCCCCTCAGCGTAGTCGAGTATATGTATGTGTGTAAGTCGAAATGTCATGGCGTAAAGTGATCCGGGTAAAATTATATTTGATAAAAATGGTAAAAAAATGTTGTTGTCGAAGCGAAAACGTGTGACGGAAAGCATTTATCATCAGAAATTAAGCCAAGTGGAAGCAGGTAAAAGAAAAAGAAACAAAATGGATGCAGAAATCAGCAATAGTCTCCCCAAGATGAGTGCTAACCTCCACTTGTTCATGGGCGACGTTTCGATGACATCAAAACTTTGAGTGATAATAAAAAATGCAGAGAGTGCGGAGAGGTACTCTGTTTATCAAAAATTACATCGGAGAAGCGAGTGGGTTTAGCTTCCTTATTCGCAATTGAATGTGTCAAGTGTAAAACTATTACCTCGGTAAGCTGGTATACCACTGATACACATTTCAATTTGACGCCGCCGCGTGACGTCACTACGGCGTTGCCACGTTGAACGAGAGTGAGAATTTTTGTGACTAGATGGGTGAAATAATTTATTTAAAAATCGAAAAGCTTCCTAATGGTTCTAAAAATTGATCCAAAAAATTTGAATATTTTTTCCCGGTATACCCAAAAAGTTTCAGATTTTTATCACCTTTTTTAAGCCTATAAAATTGTTTTACCACTTTTTCCCATAAGAACCTATCTTAATTTCAAACTCAATTATCTCCTACAAAAGCTTTCTAAAGTGCTTGAAACCTTTACTGAATTTTTTTAAGGGTAAACTTGATACAAAAAAAAATTATTCAGATTTTTATCACTTTTTTTGACGTCATACCCTATCATCCTTGAAAATAATTCTATTCTTCATTCCAAATTTTTCTCCGAACGTCACAAATCAACAAACGACACAAGTTCCACAAAGAAATTGTCAAATTTTCTGAAGGTCAAACGTTACGGGGAGCAACAGTGGATGGTTAAATTTCACGAGAGTCAAAAGTCACGAGGGTTATAAGGAGATGGTTAAATTTTCTGACGGTCAAACGTCATGAGGGTCACAAAAAGATGATCAAATTGCACGAGTGTCGAACGCCACGAGAGTCACAAGAGGATGGTCAAATTTCACGAGGGTCAAACATCACGAAGGTCACAAGAGGACGATCAGATTTTAAGAGAGTCAAACCTTACGAGGGTTACAAGAAGATGGTCAAATTCTACGAGAGTAAAATTCTGAATGATTAAATTTTACGAGGGTCGAATATCACGGGTCTTGAGAAGATGATCAAATTTCATGAGAGTCAAACGTCACGAGGGTGTCTGAAATTGTGACTTGTGACTTTTGAATATCTTGATATGTTTACGCATCGTATTCCCTGGTGATCCTTGCGATGTATGACCCTCTCGAAAATGCTCATCCCCTTGTGATGTTGGACCCTCGTGAAAATCACCGTCTCCTTTATCCTCATGAAAATTGACCGTCTCCTTGTAACCCTCGTAACCCTCGTAACCTTCGTGACGTTCGATTCTCGGAAAATTTGACCATTTTATAGTGAACCTTGTGACGTTTGACTGTCGTGAAATTTGATCGTCCCATTGTGACCCTTGTGCCGGTTGACCTTCATAAAATTTAATCATCTCTTTGTGACACTCGTGAGGTTTGACCCTCATGAAATTAGACTACCTCCTTGGGACTCTCGTGACGATTGACCCTCAGACAATTTGACCACCTCCTTGTGACCCTCATGACGTTTTGCTCTCGTGAAATTTGACCATTCTCTTGTGACCCGCGTGACGTGATAATTCGCTTCTCCTACAATCATGTGCGTGTTACTCCATCAGGAGTCTACTGTAATTGATTAAGGAGAGTTCCGAAAATTCTCAGAATTTTCACGATTGAACGCGAGACATTTCCGAAACAGTCTACAATCGGATCGTTTCACCAATTCTTTCTTTTCATATTCTTTCCATTCAATATGAATGTCAAATCGGATTTCTCCCGATTTTTTCACCCGAGGCGCGTCCCTCGTAGGAATCTTCGAGAAAAATCTTGCGATCGTAAGAGTACTTCCGACGATTTTTTTCGTGTATCTGTGTAAGCACTGATGGTCATGATTTGAAATTTTCCACCGCCCTGAATGTTGAAAAATCGAGTACAAGTTTGGTACACTCTTCCTATCTCATTGTAAGTGATTTCTACTCATCATGTTTATTGATAACGCGTCGCAATTACCAAAATTGAAGAGAGTCTCGTTATCGACAGGAACAAGCCCTGTCACTTCGATTTCAGGATTGAACATTATATTGACAAACTCCTCATATGTTCGAATAATTGCCTTTTTCGTTAAATTTTCTCTCTGCCCAAATTTACTCCAGAGACATTTTAAACGAAGCTTTGCTACTGCTCCCAATTCAGCATTCTTTTGAATTTTATCCTTGTCGAGTTTTATTCCCTCTCTCGCCCCATATTCAGCTACATATCTATCCTTGGATTCATCATCTTCACACTCGGCAGGCCAATCGGAAGTCTCTTTCTTGATTTCTAGGAAAGTGTTTATATACCCGGCAAATAAACCTCCTGTTCGTGTCACGGAATCATGACGTGTTGTTTCTTTATATTCCCAAATTTCAAAATCTTATAGCCCACCTCTACTGCTTTACGAAGCTCTGGGGCTACTCAAGTCCCCAAAAACTCGCGGTCAGTGGGGTCGTCATGAGGGCAATTTTCTTGCAGCCTACGCAGCATGACCGACAGAGAGAGCAGTAGCTTTCCGTGGGCTCTGACAGGTAAAATCGGATGAAATAATCGACGAGGGGGTAAAATGAGTGTGGCGACTCCGTCCGTACCAGCCGCGAGCCCACCGGCTGACTTACCTTCGGAGCCGAAGCAGCGCCATCGTCGCAAACAGGAACTGATCCCTCGCCGCGATAACGACTGAGTTGTCGCTGACTGAAAACTCAGTATTATCCTAGCTTCTACCCACGCTGCAGCTGTAGCCAACTAACTCATTTGCCAAATAACTCAACAACAATCAGCATTAACAATCCACAATAAGCCATGTCAGCGCACTTTCCACTCATCCATGAAGACTCACTAAATTTATCAGGACAAATCCACGTGCCTGGTTCAGTCAAGTTGAGTCTGCATTCAACATTTACAACGTTATCAGACAGGCTGAGAAATATCATGTCGTCATCAACCATCTGGAGGCTGACGTTCTCGATGAGATTTCAGACATTTTATTAAGTCCACCTATCGAAACCCAGTACGATTAACTGAAGAAGGAGATACAGAAACGCTTCACTGACTCAGCAGACAAACAGCTTGAAAAGGCACTGTCTCAGCTGACTCGGTGAGCAAAAGCCCTTACAGCTTCTTCACAAAATGAGAGCTTTAGCAGCAGGATGAGCCAGTGCAGACATCCTACGCGTCAGATGGCTTCCTCTGGTACCCCTCGACGTCCAGAGGATCCTTAAGGCTACTAGATTCACCGTGCTCGACGATCTCACCCCCGTCGCAAGTGAACTCATGGAAGTTCCCTCGACAGCAACAGTGATGGCTGCCTCCTCCCACACAAGGTATGCCATTCAAAAGAGTCCAGATGCAGTATCTATTGAGCTTGCAGAACTTAGGCAAGGCATCACGCAACCCATCAGCCTAAACCGGACCTTAGCTGAATCTCTTGAGAGGCTGCACATATCGTTAAGGTCGAGGTCCAGGTCACAACCGGCATCAGCACCACGTTCCTCGTCACCGGCTACCCAAGATATGTGCTTTTATCATGCGAGATTCGGAGCTAAAGCACGATGTAGCCTCCAGCCATGCAACCAACCACCTCCAAACCAGGAAAACTAAAATCGCTGTCGTCAGTATCGGCGGTGGGCGACAGCGACTTCAACAACGACTATTTTTTACCGATAGTCTAACAAAGACTCAGTTCTTGGTCGATACAGGCTCTGTCATCTCCATCATACCCAGGACGACCCCACATCCCAACGAGAGACCAGCAAATCTCAAGCTCTATGCTGTCAACGGTACCAGCATCGACACGTACGGACAACGAGTGCTCACCCTTGACCTCGGATTGCGCCGTGCCTTCTCATGGACTTTCATCGTGGCAGATGTTCAAACAGCTATCATTGGAGCTGATTTCTTAGTTCATTATGGTCTACTTATCGATCTCCAAAATCGTAGCCTCATGACCAAACCACCAACCTCAAAGCTCTCGGTCAGCTGCACGAGACTTTTATTTACAGTGTCTCCCCAGTTGACCAAAACCTCAAGCTTCCTCCAGTGTACAACGACTTTCTCCACAAATACATCGATGTCACGAAGCCAGCACGGATCCCATCCATCAGCAGCAATAGTCGAACCGCTCATCACATCTCCACAACTGGTCCTCCAGTAGCAGAGACCCTCGACGTCTTACTGGTGAGAAACTCCAAGCAGCTAAAGGAAATTTTCGATCTCCTCCTGCAGTACGGTGTCATTCGCCCCTCCAGCGGCCCATGGGCTAGTCCAGTGCACATGGTGCCAAAGAAAAATGGTGGTTGGCGAGCCACAGGAGTCTACGGACAGCTCAATCGACAGATACCCAATTCCCCACATTGAGGACGTCATTCAATCCTGTCATGGCAGCAGTATCTTCACGACTCTCGATATGGTGTGTGCGTATCATCAGATACCCGTTGCAAAGGAAGACATCATCAAAACGGCAGTCATAACACCCTTCGGTCTTTTAACTTTCCGATCTATCGGGTAGTTATAGTAATGACCCCGGAAATCGAATGTGGAATTTTCATGATTTGTCCACGTTTCTTGACGTTTAGAATCATTTTTAATGAATTTTGAAGACATGTTCGTATGTGTGCGTGTGTGTGTGTGTGTGTGTGTAAACAAAATTTTGCCCGACGATTACTCTTGAACGAATGATATGATTCAATTTTTTTTTGCAATTGATGCATCTTTGTGTAACTTAGAACTGATTAGTTCGTGAAGACGATCGTCTCAGCGGGTCTTCAGTTATTCGCAAAAAACATTTGAAAAAACGCAAAAAATGACGTTTTTTTCACTTATTTGATCATTGTTCCAATGGAAATGATGCAATTTGGATTGTTCTCCATACAATCGATGAATCTTCGTATGCAGTAGAACAAAGTGGATTTTTAACAAAATCGACTCAGGCATTTTCCAGTTATTCTAAAAATAAAACTCTTGAAACTTTGATTTTTTTTTATTATCGTAGCTCTGATTCCATAAGTGATCACAACAATGATCTTCATAAAACGCCCACGTGGGGTAGAGTGGGGGGACATGGACCAGGGGGTGAAATGGATCGCGGGGAAAAATGAACCCGTGCGCCCTGAACGACTGAATACACGGGGTCAGAAGATAAGAATTAGAAAGACTATGTGGTGAAATTAATATAGGTCGGATTGTATGCATTAGAAGGGGCGAAGAAAAGTCAATAGAAAAGATCAATATGACTGAGACATAACCAGATGAAAAGAAGTGTACTGATAGAATTTCCAGTATGCTGGGTCAGGAGTCCATTTACTCCCTTGATTCACAACCCTCATTGAGTCACGCGTATCTACTCAACCACCAGAACAGATTGAATTAGATGAGAACAATTGACTTTACCATTCTTGAATTATTGGAATGGATCATGAAAATTTCGTCGTACAGATTTATAACTTCCCGACCCGAAGAGAGGAAGTTATTGCAATGACCCCGAAACACGAATGTGGAAATTTCATGGTTTCTCCACGTTTCATGACCCCTATTATAAACTCTCCCGACCCTTTTTGGAAACCGGTCTGTATGCGCGGATGTGTGTGTGTGTGTGCATGTATGTGCGTAAACAAAATTTTGCCCAACGATCTCTCGCGAACAAACGATGCGATTCAATTTTTTTTGTAATCAATGCATCTTCTTGGAACTTAGAACTGATTGGATTCTGAAGAACATCGCCTCAGTGGTTCTTTAGATATTGCAGTAAAACTAGTAAATCAACGTCGAAAAATGACATTTTTTTTTACAAATTTGGCGATTTCTCTCAAAGTAACTATGGGATCGATTTCTCTCCATCATAATCGATGGAGCTTTGTGTACCTAAGACTGGTTCAATTTACTAATTTCACGCGGTTCTGCATGACGTCTAACAAATTGCGTATATTTTTTTTATTGAACAAATGTTCATTGCGTTTTTTTATGTACCATTATAATCTCCAACAATTCCCAAAAACAATTTTTTGGACCTTATGCAGAGATGAGTGAAAATAGTAAATGGAAAAAACCCAATGGATGGGATTTGAATTAATTTTATGTAATCGATGCGTTTCCACATAACTTGATTCTTATTGGATTTTGAGCGAAATCGCCTCAGCGGTTGTTGAGTTTTTTAAATAAAACTTTCGAATTTTGCAATTAAAAAAAGGGAAAGTTGGAAAATTTTGGAGTGGGCTGACTTTGAAGTTGGAAAATTTTGAAGTGGGTTAACTTTGAAGTTGCAAATTTTCAAGTGGATCAGCATCGGAGTTGAGAGAATTTTGAAGTGGCTCAAGTAAAGTGGGTTTAACTCCAAATTGATTGAAGTTTGAGTTAACTTAAATTGCAAATGCATTCTTTGCAAAATCACCCTAAGGGTAATGCCACAATGGATGCAACGCTAAATGCATGCACCGCATGAAATAATTATCCAACTGTTTTCTGAATATTTCTGACAATGACTAGAGTTGCGTATGGCGTGTGCTGCATTCACTGTGGCATGACCCCAATGTTTATTAAATCTGCGAAGAAACTTTCCTTCAATGGGTATTTCCCCGGAGAAATGTGAGAAAAAGATTGAATAAATACATAATAAAAAAAAGTAATGAAAGAAAAAACAAATGGTCGGGAAGTTATTGGTTCGACCCCTAATGGGTCACACCCAATTCCACCAACCCCTACCGGTCATACCCTAAAGAGGGAGCGCGCGACCGGGTCTGATTTTTGAGTTTGTTGGCATGCCCCCTGGCTTGTGCAATGCCGCCCAAACTTTTCAGACACATGGACTGTCTGCTCCGAGACATCGACTTCGCTTCTTGCTACATCGACGACATCATCATCTTCTCCAAGAACCCTGAAGAGCATCAACGAATGTGGAGATCATCCTCAAGCTCCTGCTGGACAGTCACTTGTCCATCAACCCCAGCAAGTACCAATTTAGTCAGGAAGAGGTTGAATACCTAGGCTATATAATTAACAAGCATGGGTATTCACCTCCCCCAGCGAAAGTGAGATCATCCTGCAGTACCCCAAACCCGAGACAATTGAGGATCTCCGTCGATTTCTCGGGATAGTGAAATACTACCGTCATTGTATCCCTCAAGCTGCTGCCATTCAAGCTCCGCTAAACGATCATCTGAAAAGTGCCAAGAGGAAAGACAAACGCAAGGTACCATGGACCCCCGTTTCTGAAGCAGCCCTGGAAAAATGCAAGCAGAGCGTTGCCTCCGCAGTCAGAGCTTCGTTTCAGTCACCAGCAGCACCACTGGCTCTTTCAACAGATGCTTCTGACTCTGCAATTGGAGCAGCCCTCGAGCAATTCGTCGATGACACCTGGCAGCCCCTTGGATTCTTTTCGAGAAAGTTGAGCCCGACCGAGACACGCTACAGCACGTACGATCGCGAGCTACTCGCAATTTTCTCTGGCATCAAATACTTTAAGCACATAGTTGAAGGTCGTGAGTTTGTCGTCAAGACTGATCACAAGCCTCTCGTCTACGCTTTCCATCAACGTCCAGAGAAAGCTTCACCGAAACAGGTAAATCAGCTCAACTTCATCTTTCAATTTACACCTCAAATCCTTCACGTGAGAGAAGAAGAGAACACCGTAGCTGATGCAATCTCTCGTGTGAATACCATCAACATGCCCAAAGGCCTGAGCTCAGAGGTTATTCACGACGCCCAATAAGAGGATGAAGAGCTAGCACGAGTTATTAACAACAGCCCTCTCAAGCTCCAGCCCCTCGTTGTTGAAGGTCATGAGATTTACTGCGACATATTCACTGGATATCTTCGCCCCTTCATCGCAGCTTCTCTTCGTCAACAGGCATTCAAGGTCCACGTACATCTCGACATAATCGAGTTACCACGAGTGAACGGACTCCGATATTGTCTCATAATGATTGACAGATTCACTCGCTGGCCTGTCGCTGTACCACTCTCGAACATCGAGGCAGACCCAATCGTCATTACCTTCTACAACCACTGGATCGTTCAGTTCGCCACGCCACTGACAATCACTACCGACCAAGGTAGCCAGTTCGAGTCAAGACTCTTCACTGCTCCTGCTCGTATGGTTGGAGCAAACAAGATCTACACATCACCGTACCATCCCCAATTCAACGGGATCTTGGAGGTGGTACCGCACAGTCAAAGCTGCACTCATGTGCAACGCACCAACACCATGGCCTGAACTGCTTCCGACTGTCATGCTCGGCCTGCGTATCTGCATCAAAGAAGACTTCAACGCATCACCTGCTCAAGTCCTCTACGGTACTGAGCTCAGGATTCCTGGAGAATTTTTCATCTCGGAGGACCAACCAGCAGATCCTAACTTCTTATTAGAAAAGTTTCGAGAGCAAATCAGGAAAGTCCGTCCATCACCCACATCTCATCACATCAAGAGCCGTTGTTTCCTCCTCAACGACCTCTACACCACCAGCCATGTCTTTGCGAGGATTGATGCAGTCAGGAAACCATTAGACCCACCGCATTCGGGCCCTCATCGAGTCATCAGGAGAGTTGATGACCGCAACTTCATCATTGATCTGAATGGCACTGAAAAAAAAATCTCAGTTGATTGACTCAAACCAGCATTTATTGCTAAAGAGTCATCAACCACACCAAAGGAATTCTACCTGCTTCATCACCATCTGCGCCTGATCCATTGCTTTCAACCACAATGGATAGGCTCCTGAGAACCTATCCTGCGAGGAAAAAAGTTTCGTTCCCTTCACCTTCACGAGACCAAGTCACTGGGGTGGGGGTGAAGTAGATGTGGCGACTCAGTCCTTACCAGCCGCGAGCCCGCCGGCTGACTTACCTTCGCAGCCGAAGCAGCGCCATCGTCGTAAACAGGAACGGATCCCTCGCCGCGACAAAGACTGAGTTGTCGCTGACTGAAAACTCAGTATTATCCTAGCTTCTACACACGCTACAGCGGTAGCCAATTAACTCATTTGCATTATTCAAAGTTTGTTATATTCGTAGTTAAGTTCTTAAACAAATATTAGTGCCACGTTATCCTAGAGTTCACGTTTATTAGGAAACGCTCAAAAGTTCCTACATGAGGCATTTCACAAGTCCCTCTATCTGCGAAATATCGTCATTAGCACTTACGAGCTGACAATCGACCCCTACATGCACTGTGGGGTGCCCGATAAAAAAAATATCCGTCGTTAAAACGTATGGATATAATGAACAAACGTCGACATATCGAATTTTTTCATTCTCTTTCACATCATAGTGTGTTACGGTATTTCCCGTGCGGCCACCGAAAAAGGCAGCGCACGGATCTAAGGCCATAAACGTTTGCTAATCGATGTTTTCAACGAAGTTTCATAACTCGAGATCTATCTTTTTTTCACGAATAAAATTGCATTCCCACATTTCAATGACTTCGTAACTCAAGTTTTGCAATTCCCGGGTAATCGCCCCTGTTCTCTCATATCGACTCTCTAATGTATCCTTGTGGCTCAACTCTTTATCTCCATTAAACTTGAAACACCGTGGACAACCGTGCCAATAACACCCGTGAAATTGATATGCATATTTTTTATTATTTTCACCATCTTCCCAATAACCATCTAGTCGATATCCTGATTCCGTTCTGTGCTCTCGATTACGCCCAGCGTGTATTATTCGAAGATTCTCGCAATGCTCACGCCATAGGAGCCATTCAAGACCTATTATTGATTGTGTTTTTCCTAAACGATATCCTCCCTGAGGTATAATACCTATCTGTTCTTCTTTCAAGAATTTTTTTTGAAAAATACGCATACAAGTCGAAGCAATCGTTACACACTCTGTCAAAAGGCAAACATTTCCAGCGTTCATAATTAATTTACGAAACTCCACACACGCTCGTCTCAAAATTGAAACATCAAGTATACAATAATGGAGATTTTCTTCACGAAAACTGAACTCATCATTTTTTGCTACTCGTTAATTATACCAAGCTAAGAATTTTTTTTTAAGAATCTTGTACATTCATCGTATTTGCGCCGTAATGTTTCTTATCAGGTATAGGTCCCACGTAGGCCTGATTCTCTTTTTTATTGAAAAAATGTGGAAAATAACCTCTCGCAACATTTCCCAATTCAAAAGCCGTTGGCAAACTGGCGAGAGCCATGTGGAAATAATTTAAACTATCTATAAATTTATTATCCCCGAAATCCATCAAAATAATGTTTGTGCCGTTAATAATTGCTTTAATCTCGCTGTTAATTCTACACATGACATCTCTCAAAATAAATTGTGAGTCATAAACTTTCACGTTGTGAGCAATACTAACTACTTTTTTGTACACCTTACCCATCGATGTGATGTAATTGACAAATCCTCGCACAGGATCCGCACCATCAAAAACATTTTCTCGAGGTTTACACACACTGCACGGGCTTTGAAGATTTTCGTTAATCTTTGCAATATCATCATCGTTCATATGTGCACAGGGGTCACACACAGTTTGGGCTACGCAGAGCGTTGGTACGTGTATGTTGACGTCATCAGTTCCTTACATCAGCTCATCTTGTCTCGTCTCAAAGTCATAGAAAACAAACACCACACGTTTCTTTGTGAATTTTTTCTTACATTTCAATGTAGGCATATAGCATAGATGAGAAATATCTTCGTACTTTTAGTATACAGTACAAAAATAGGTGCCACACTTATCCTTGTTCTTTTTCTCCGAATTAATTTTTACACTGCATTTCTCACACAATTTTATGTGCTCACATAGAGTAGGATTGTTTCCGCTAAAAGACCCTGCTTTTTTATGTTGTTCGAAGCACAATCGGCCGTGGAATTTTCGATTACATTCGTTACACACTATTTTATCGATAATTGTAGGGTCACACGGAGGATTTTTCAGACACTTGTCATAAGTATTATCACAAATATGTCCTCGAGCGTTGTAAGGTTTATTACAATATTCGCAATAATATGCAGCACCGAAGAAAGAAGGGAAATTCTGAATTGGCTTATAGTGCCTGCCTTCCAGATAATACACAATGGGTAGAGTATATTGGGCAGGTATATTTCTGCTGGTCAGTTCAGGTGTGCCATCGTAAAGTACAGGGTGATCTTTTCCATTTTCTTTGAGGGAATAGACCTTGATGATACATCCTTCTTGCGCCAAGTATCGTTGATATTGGGTAAGTTCCTCTAAACCACAACCATCGTCAGGAACAATGACTTTAGCCGCCCGAGTCAGACGTTTGGCTTCCTTACGTTGCATTTTACCCTTGGAAGGTCGAATGGACTCCCACATCTTGTGTAGTTCGCCCTTGTCAGCTCTGGCCTTCAATTTCTTGGGGTGTACTCTGGCCACAATAAGTAATCGGGCTAAACACAAACCATCTTCATGTGAAATTTGAAGAACACATTTTCAACTTAGTCCTCTTTTCATTCCCTCTTCAAGAAAGTTTCCTTGACCTGCAGGGGCTTCAGCCACATGAAGTTTTATCCAAAATGTGTCAGCGCAGTCGAAACCATTGGCACTCTGTGCAATAGAGCTCACAAGATTCCACAAATCCTGAAACTCGTATCCATTGATCGCACGTGGGCTTATCCATGCGCTGTCTCTTTGCATATTTGCAAAATTGAAGGTGAGACACATTCGATTCATTCCGTGGCCACCAGCCACCGGATTCTATGATATTATTGTAGATATCTCGAAAAGCTTCTTCCACCCACTCGGTCGGATTACGATCTTCAGGCACAGATGTAATTCCAAACTCCATCACATGTGTGTCGAGTTTGAAACGAAGTGTTGAAACGAAGTCTCTGTCGTGACCTTCGTATTGTTCTCAGTGCTGACGGTGGGCCTCCTACCTGTTCATTGAGGTCAAATTGAACATCTGAAATTAAATTTATTTTCAACGGTAAAAATATTTTTTAGAAAAAAATATTCATTATTATTATTAACATAAAATGTGAAACTCACCATTTTGCTGATCTGGTAAATCTAAATTGAAGTTTTCGATGGCTTTGAGCGCCTCAGGATCATTGATCACATTTTCACCACCACCGTATTAAATATCAAAGAGCTCAGGATTAAAATTCTCGAATAAATCCACATCAAAATTATCTTGAATTTTAAAATCATACAATAAATTGAGATTGAAATTGACTATCCAATCGAAATCGCACTGCAGAGGTGGAGTATTTTCTCTAGAAGTACCACTAGGCCCTCGTAAATCTGTTGCGACGCAGTCATTTTATTAATTTGATTTATCATTTTGTACGTCTATTATATCGTTTGTTTTTGAAAATATTTCTAAAGGAACATTTTCTAGAATATTTCTTAGACTAGTCAAGTAAGATCTTTTATTTTTTCTTTTCTACAAAGATTTCTTTTAGTACGTAAAACTCTCAGAAACCGAAAACCAGACACTAAATACGAAAATGAGTTCAATATATTTTTCTCTCTTATAAAGACACCATTCAACTTGATGAGAAATATAACAATTTATTTCGCCACAGTCAGGTCCTTCAGACCTTTTGTTACTTTGATGACAAACACATGTTGGAAAACTGTCTGGACCCATGGGCCTTCGCCACACTGCGAAGTATCCCTACTCCTACATTTCTCTTTCTCTCTCTTTTTCTCCTTTTCCCATGCATTTGTGTCAATGCTCTCTTTTCAACTTGTATGAAAAACAAAAATCTTTATTCAGCCAAGAAAATCGTCCACTAGTTGAAGTCAGTAACCGAGCAACCGCGATGAAGAACACTTCTCCGGCTATCCAATTTTTCACAGTCAAAATATCTCAAATCCGAATTTAAGTCAATTTGTTAATCAAATTATTTTTTAAAATAATATTTTTAGTGACTTTTGATTATTAGTGCTAAGTGGAAGGTGTACGACGATTATTTTGGATTATCAGTGTTTTTATCTAATGGAGAATTTATTCGTTGACCATGTGAAACTAAGTGAAAATATTTTGCATTTAATCTAAAAATAAAAACATTATTTGAGTGAATTGAGATCAGTGTCTCAAGTTTTTCTTAATTAAAATTCCTCTTCATATCAGACTCATCTTCGGTTTAAGAAAATTTGGGATAAACAAAATCGTTTGGGGCCGTCACTGTGAACGACTTTTGGAAAACTGTGACTTGCAAGAAAAAATGATTCCGATTCGAGTACGTATCATTGAACGTGACGCTTTATTTTAAGAGAATTGATTGACGAGCAAAATGAGTCCTTAGATTGCATATTACGCAAACCAGGCTGGTGGAGGGTCAGTGGAGAGATACAATAATTTCGGACGGGTCTATGTTGGGAGCCCATATCAACGGGGCCATGGAATTGGGGTTTTACTCGGGGGCCTCTTTCGTCGAATTCTGCGATTTCTCGGTAGTGCAGCTCGAGCAGTCAGTAAAGAAGCTCTCAACGCGTGAATTAGCGTTGTAGGCGATGTAGCGACAAATGGAAAACCCTTAAGGGTGGTGCTGGAGGATCGGGTAGCGGTGTCGGGATTAAATCTGAAAAGGAAGGAATAGGAAAAAATTGGGTCCATGATGCGTGGGTCAGCATATAAAAGAAAGAGTAAACGCCTCGCATCTCATAAGCTCACTGGACACGGGTCTGCCAAGACATCCAAAACCAGGAAGAATAAAAAGAAGAGAAATATTCCAACAAATAAGAAAAAAGGAAAAAAAGTGAAGAAAAATAAATCCAAGAGGAAGACTCGCAATTCAAACGATATTTTCAACTAATCATCATGTCGTTTCTACATTCACACCCTTCCGAGTGCGTGAAATCGGAGCTCGATCTGTTTACTATACCCCCGACGCAGACAAGTATTGAAAATTGTCAATTTGTTTATTATAATCCTGTATCTACTCTATCGGACGACGTCCCAATCGAATTCATCGTACCAGGCCATGGAAGAATATATCGATTTGGCACACACTATGATAAAAATTCGAGCGAAAATTTGGAGACCCGATGGCACTGCTGCTGTTGAGGATTCCGTCGGTCGGGTGAATAATTTTTTGCATTCAATGTTCAACCAAGTGGATGTATATTTCAATCAAAAACTTGTTACGTTGCCAAATAACCTGTACGCCTTGTAACGAGATTGTCTCGTTACGGTAAATTGTTTTACCAACACGAAAAACCCATGAGTAAAGAATGGTTAGAGTGAGGGAAAGAGTAGAGAGCGATATCTAACGCCAGCTGAAGAAGCTGAGCGCAAGATGAGAGGGACATCGACCGGCGGATAAAGTGAACCGCGCGTAAGGTGAATAGACCAATCAAATAATGCCAACAGGCGTGGTTTGGGTGAAATCATGCTTCTGAACATTATAGAGAGGCTGTCGATACCCTGTCGCCTTATCTGGAAACCCCCCCCAGCTGTGTTTGGGAAAAAAGGGCCAACGTACCGGGGTTCCAAGTGGGCGATTCTATAGGCGCTATCGACTTAGACTAGTGACCAATGGCTAGGTGAGAGGACTAGCGTCCTCTCGATCGCCGTCGAGCTGATTGGTGGTGGTGGGCATGAAGAATAGAGACCAGGAGACCGAACTGTAATGGCCGATTCCTCAGAATATGCGACCAAACGTGGTTCCTTGAACTAGTTACCTCGTTGTGAATGGGGGCGCTTCATCTGCGGTACTCGGGCTCATATACATACTCCGTACAATTGTATTAGTAGAAGACTATATATATATATATATATATATATATATATATATATATATATATGTCATCAAATGTTATTTAAAAATTCCAACTAATTTTTCCCAACGATAATTGATATGCACGAGTGAAAATGAGAACGGTGTGTTCATTTCCGAACTGCAAGACTGCTACAAATGCAGAAAGAGTTTGGAATAAGGCATTCGGTGTACGCAATAAAGCGTTGTTTACATTTCCCAAAAAGGTACGTAAATCTGAAATTATCTATTAGAAAATAGCCTAGTCCCAGATATATTTAAAAAAACAACAGATTCATTCATTTCTAATGTATTTTCTTGTAGAATCTTGAGCTCCCTAAACAGTGAGAAGAGGTTATAGGACGTAAAGCTAAAGACAATGAAGTAATCTGTGAATTGCATTTCCAAAAAAATGAAATCCGAAAAGAGTATGTAACAAATTTGTCAAATGGAGTGGAGCAGAGAATGGATTGAGACAAGGCTTTATTGGACCCTGCAGCCGTTCCTCACCTTGTTCATTCCGATGTAACAATATATTTCAGTTTATTTAAAAATCAGTCCCAACAGAGCAATATTGGAGGGTCATATTCAATTATTACTTTCAGGTTTTAGATATTCAGGCCTTTGTAGGGGTCGAAACTATATGCCCATCGTATGAAAAACCAACGGTCAAGCAAATGTCAAGTACTCCTTCATTAGCTTCAACTTTGTTATCATTTTCACTGAATTCCACAATTCATCTGTCTTCTTCTCAGCTATCACAAGGAGATTGCAATCTTCATATTGTCTGTTCATCGCAATGCGATAAACCCGAAGATGAATCCGCAATCTTCACAACCCTTGAAATCTATGGAAATTAATAACTATGAAATACTGAAAGAAGTACCCAAAAATCGTCTATGCAGTACGTCGATTTCATGTTAATCAAAATTCGTGGCCAACACTACGAGTCGGAATCTCAACTCACAATCTCAAAAATCTTCTAAATCTGCCGAGGTTGATGACAACCAACTACAGAAACCAACACTCTCAGCAAATCCTCCACTCAATACACCAATGTTATGTGAGCAGTCTTCCATTCCACCAATTGCCCTTAACGAGAACGGCAATGCTGATACTCTAGACACGAAAATCTAGAAAAGATGCCAAACTGTAAACTTCTTCAAACCACACTTGTCGCAAGGCGGTTAGAGAAGAAGGCGAAAGAGAGACGAGATGGGTCAAGTGTCGCGGCAGGTGTCCTCGGTCCCAATTAATTGGGGCGTGCCGGATAAAACAAGTACGCGCCCAGGAGGTGCTGCCACGAGTGACCCAACTCCATGAGGCTAATGCCTCAACACAATTAATTCTTAAATGTTACATACAATTCATTTTTTAATTTAATATACACAGGACTGTACACCTACACACTCACACAGGCAGCATTCCCCCACTACAGCCATTCAGTAAACCGACCAAAGCGCAACCAATAACTACCTCATGACCCCGACTATGGTCTTGCTTCAGAAAACGTTAGTTCAGCCTCCTGGTCTCTATTCTTCATGGTGGTGGGGTAACGGATGACCCACCGCCGCTGAGATGTTCAGACTAGGGGGAGAAGGCCAGGAGTCGAGCGGATGGTGTTCCTGTTACTCGGCACAGTCGTTGGTGGCATTGATCCGTAGGGGAACATTGTTAGGATAAGATCCGAAACAGCGAGAGAGTGGGACGCTTCGGCGTCCCAAACAGAATGACTGGATTACTTTGAGGACGTGGGATGTTTTAATTCCATGTTCTGAGGGATCCATCACTTCGGACGAAAGGAGTGCTGTTGGGGTGGATCCGTGGGCCGGGAGTTAGGCCGACTCCTGGAGGCCCGATGGCACGTGCCTCCACGACGAGTAATCTAGGTGTTGGCCCGCGATGATAGTGCTTTGACTGAACATTGAGGATGAGTTGGGGTGAGCACAGGTGGTTGAGAAAGAGCCTCCGGATACCTGTGTTGCATGTGCCTCTCAATGTTCGGTGTTCCGAGGAGTGAGAAGGATTCGCAGGTAATCGTCGACTTCTCCAGAGTTGAGCCACTCTGGAGAGAAAGGAAACACGTCAGAGGAATGGAAACATCCTCGGCGAAAGACACATGGAGAAATGTCTCCTGGGAGATACCCTTTATCGAGATCTCTCGGCTGGAAAGACGAAGATCGATCGAGTGAATTACTCCTAATATGGTGGACCTTGCCCACTCTACCGTGTTACGCTGATGCTGGCTCGGCATAGTTAGTCCCGCCACGAGAAGTCCTCAGAGTGGACGAGTTATCCTCTGAGGCCGGTTTACCGTTAGATTTTCCGTGAAAATCCAGCTGGTGCCCAACATCATTAAGCGATAGAGAAGATGCCAAACTAGTTTGGGATATTTGCTGGTGAGGCACAGGCAAAAATCCCTTACAGCCTATAAAGCATATATTGAAACGCTGCTAAATTATGGTCCTCTCATAAACTATTTACTTCAGCCACAAAACGCAACGATCGCATTATTATGAAAATGTTCAAAGAAATTACTCAAAACAGAAATTGTAAGGGTAGAGATTTAAGGAAACCTTCTCAGAGCTTATCTGGCAAAGTTATTTTACATTGTAATCAGCGTTCTACTAAAAAATGTTTGTTTATTTATACGTTCATTAATTGATTAGTAATAATAATAATAATAATAATAATAATAATCACTTACAATTATGAAAATTATATATCTTAGACAATAAGAATAATTTCTGAATAAATAATTCATGTAATCCTATAAATTGCGCGTTATCGAGATACGCGGTAGCGTATCGGCCAAGAAAAGTTTTGACCGACTAAGCAAAACATCAGACGGAGCACACCGCATATCTATACATGACAGAACTTTCCCCTCCACTACATCTAAATGATTTACATTCGGTGTAATGAAAACGGGACGAGAAATCGGGAAAGTGTCGTTAGTTACATCATATAAATCGCCTATGAGCTTTTCAACGCTGTAACTATGGTATTTTTTGGAATAACAGTAAAAAAGATACGCGCATAGCAACGGGTTGATATTCACATTCTCGCGATTCACATTATAGAGTCGGAGAATCAAGTTGGAACGTTGGCAGCGCCGGTCCAACTGAGCCTCATGTCCAACGTTGAAGTATTGCCACCAGTGCATTTGAATGTGGGTTGTGATGTTGTTATGGAAAACCACGGGAAATCTTCTTCACGTTAAATCACTTATTAGAATTAAACGGAAAATCTACTCGGTGAGAGAGGAGAGAGAGAGAGAGGGAGAGAGAGAGAGAGAGAGAGAGAGAGAGAGTTACCTTAACTCTACTTCAGAGCTACCTTAAGTTCGGAAAATTACTTAAATTGGTTACCTATCGCATGAATCGATTCCCTAAATTTTGAGAATAATGATCATTAAATAAATTCATTCAATAAACCAGATATTTTGCAGATAGTTTTGTCGAGTCAGTTAGGTTGAGTTGGAGTTTAATATTTTTTAGATTTTTTTACGTAAATTCGGTTAAGGAGCAGGATATCACCGTGGAATATTTCGCCAAAATAATGTGCTACCCAGTGTTTCCTGTAACCCTTTTTGGTCTGTCGATAGAGTGAGTACATCGGTCGAGTTGAAATGCTTGCGCTCCCTTGAGCGAGAGTGTTAGGGCTTTCAGTTGGTAGGCCGTGGAGACGATCGCCCAGTCGTCGAAACGGATTGCCATTGGGTTTTTAATCAATTTTGCGTTTGCGTTTTCATTGGTAAAGTCCTAATTCCTCTCCGGAGAGTGCCCTCTGTAGATAAGCTACCGTATTCCGGTCGTAGATGAAGCGAAGACCCGCTCAACCATCTCAGTTTCGTTTTGAGTTCAAGTAATTACGATTTAGTTCAGTTAAAATAATGAAAATCAATATGATATGAAAATTCAAATTTAAATATTTAATTATTTCGCGCACAATTATCCCGGGAATTGATTGTTCGCATCCCCAACACTCGAGTCAGCACCGTACGGGGCTAGTCTCCACCAGACTCCCCACCACTACGCAACAGGCCCGAGCGGAAACACGCAGTAGTCGCCCGGACGTTACCTGCACAAGAGCTCTCTCCTAACACCGCTTCGTAAGACGCTAATTGCGGAGGTAATCATCGTAGATAATTAACCAAAACTCGGTTATATCGACACTCCGGGATCATGGTGAGAAGTACCTGTGTACCTTTTTATTAGTGATTTTGGTGATTTTAGTGCGGTTTTGCGGAAATAAAATAAGTCACGTGAAATGGCGTCGCTACCTCTCGAAATGACGCCTACACCGATAACCATGGTTTGAAGGACAGAAAACCCTTCAAACGAACCCAAATGCTCCCTGGAAGCTACCTGAAATTATCTAGATGATATATATGCTACCTGAATTATTAATTTGTGTGAGAATTAATGATTTATGCGTCTCGCTACGACGATTGATGCCACTTACTACCTGTTCCATGGCTACCTTTTGGCTTGCTTCCTTTTCGCTTGCTCTCTTAATTGCTTATCGGCGCTTAATTTCGCTATGCTACCTATTTCTTCTATTTTCCCCAACTCACAAGAGTTTTGGAGGAAAAATTATACCTGAGATGATGTCGTCACGCTACCTTTTATGCGTTTTGATACTCTATAGCGTTTGTTAAGTTTTGGATTCCGGTTGGGCATGGGGACACTATCTTTTCAGTTATCTTCACTTCTATGGTTGGAATCCAAAACAATAAAATTGTTCAAGCTCCGTTTGGTTAATTTGACGGTTCTCTAACGGTTAGAAATTAATTTGAGACCATAAGCTACCTACGTTCGTGGAGAAAACCTCCATTTCTGGTTCAGAAATGCTCGCTTCAACGCTCAACGGTTCCGTTTGCGGTTCGTCGATTCCGCGTTGCTAAAAATCGGCTGACGCCCTAAACACTCGAAGTAAGGATTGAATGAGCTGGTGATTGTTCCTGGAGTCCAGTTTTAGCATTACGGTTTTTGGCGTTTCAGACTTGTCGGATTGCGGGAACGAAGGTAATGATTTGGCCGTGTTTGGATAATCGGGAATATTGGGTTAGGGTTTTATTGCGTATTTGTTGAGGCCAAAGAAAAATCATTACAAATTAGTAGGAGACCGTGGGATTAAATAGACACTTTGAACCCTTTTCAAAATGTTGATGTCTTATTGAAGTGGTGATGAAATAATTTTTTTTTTTAAATTAAAGTACAGTCAGCCCCTTTGTAATAAGCTTAGACTACCCTCAATCGATAAATTTGTTCCTTGGTTAAGTCTTAATAACGCGTTATACCAACCCATAGTAAACCGAGTCGTGTATTTTAAACAACCAACAAATAATATACCATCCTTTTACCGACTAAATACGCGAGTGTTTATTTAGAACTTCACCAAGTAATATCCCAACATCCCTATGAATGAGCGAATCCCCCATGAGCTCACCGCCGAAGTTAGCTGAGGATTATGTGACCATACAAAAGGAGTACAGTGCAGGAATACGTGAAACGGTGTAGTGAAAAGGAGATTCCTCTCACTGACAGTAATAGCTGGATGGAAAAGGACTACCATTCACTGAGTTTTACCTCCGGGTAAAACTCGAAACGTCACACTTATTTGGAAAAAAATAATGAAATCTGCCTAAAAACACAAAAATAAATGTTTTTGTAAAAAAACTGGGCCAAGAAAAAGTTTTGTTTTATTCCTACTGGGATATCGAAATTTTTGAAAAATACATAGAAATAAAAAAGGAAGCCAAGTCAGGAATTCTGAATAAATAATGATAGTGCACAATCAGGTTTCTATAAGAAAAATAGTTCTCAATGGAATAAGTACTCTAAAAAAATTCTCCATGGAATAAAAAATCTATAGGAGCAGGACCAACGTTGTTGGCGCGGAGTTTTTCAACTCACTGTCTGTATCAATCTAATCTTCCATCCGTTGATCCGCGTCTAAAACTCAAACACTAGAAATTTTAGGCTCGAGAGCAACTCTTCGACAGAAGTTAACCAAAACAATTCTGTTTTATAGCGTTTTAATGTTTATGGATTGTTAAGAAATTATCATTCGAGAAAAAAATATCATTAGATCTTTTTTGCGGCTGGATAATTTTCTGACAAAAACAGTCTTTTTACATTTCCTCTCAGAATTCCTCTTTATAAAGATGGAGCAACATTTAATGAGATGGAGGAATTGCGTTGTAACACCTAACCAGCGCATTACTCGTCTTCACATCTTCTCAATATGTAGCCCTAGGGCCGGTTTGTTCATGTTCCTTTTCCTCTAAAGGCCCATTTTGCAAACGGAGCTTTAGCAAACGGTCGATTGAAATAACACATGGAGGCCTCTAGCCAAACGGATGATTGGGCAAACGGACCCTTTGTTAAACGAGCCTTTAGAGCAAAAGGTACATGAACAAACCGGCCGCTACTCCACTGAGCGGTCGCCAATAGTTCTCGACCAGACTGTGCGACAAAGACAGGTGGCCTCACGAATTTCTTTCTCTCTCGCACAGAACCGAGGGCTCAGTACACTTTCCAGTATAGTTATATTTCAGTGCTTACAGTAGGACTCCTATAATTGCGACCCGACGGGGGAACGAATTCCGAGAAGTCGAAAATAGTCGGCCGAGCTCTCATTGGCCAAGCGCGCGGAGTGGGGAGGTCAGAGAGAGAACGCATTATGTTGCTCTCTGTATTCGGCCGTCGGGCAACAGTGCGTACATAACCCCAAAGTACATTTTTCCCAATGATTGAGGTTAGGGAAACACTCGGGAGCATAGGGCTATGCGCCCGGGAGATGATGGGACCATTCCGTAAACGGAAGGAGTGGGGACTGAAAACGCGAGAATAGGAACGCTGTGACTTCGCCGGTTGAAAATAGCCGGCTCGAAATTACAGGAGTCCTACTGTACTGTTGTAGGGCAAGTACCAAAAACAATGAAGTTGAAGTCCCCTGAATGAAATTAACAAAAGTGGTATGTATTAACGAAAGCTTTGCATTGATATATACAATTGGGGCTCGTCTCTGATTCGATTAATTATGCGCCTCAATAATAAATGGGTTTTTACTTCATTGATCCCCTTAGAACCTGAAAGTGTAACTGAAATTTTTCAATTGGAAGCTTCAGCGCCGCCACTCGTCAATTTAACATCGTGAATAGGAAGCGTTTTACCAATTTTTTTTAATAGTAGTGAGACGATGTGTGGTGAGACGATTGTCATTTGTTCCCTATTGTTAAAGGGAGACTGCTATGAGTTTTAAAAGTCGCGGGCTATTGGAATTCTCATACATTGAAGATCAATTATATATGTCTAAAAATGAATAATTAGTACAACAAAATTAATTTATTGTTCGTTTACCTCGCAGACGCTTAGAATAATAAAAATAGTCCACTGCCTCCAATTTTTGAGCTACAAAGGTTTCTTTTTTTTTTCTAAATTTTCGATAAAATGGGTACGATAGCAATTACGAATTAGTTTTTTGAACTTCAACTTCTACACAGCTAATTTCGTAATTTTTTCATGAAAAATTGCACCATTCATGTAAAATAGCCCGAAAAATGTTTCTGAAAGAATCGAGAATGGATTTTAAATATTTTACAGATAATTTTTCTGCATATTTTACATGAATGGCGAAAATTTTTATTTTAAACAAAACAAAATTAGTTGCGTAGGACTCCCATTTCAAAAAACTAATTCATAATTATTATTGCACACATTTTTTCAAAAACGGAAAAAAAGAAACCTCTGTAGCTCAAAAATTGAAGGCCCTGGACTATTTTCAACATTTTAAGCGTGTGCGGGGCAAATGAACAATAAACAATTAATTTTTTTGCACTAATTTTTCATTTTTACACATATATAATCGATCTTCAATGTATGAGAAATTTCACTCCAATCGCCCGCGACTTTTAAAACTCATGGTAGTCACCCCTCAATACAATGTAAAACAAAAGTTCCCACCTTGCTTCTTCTGACCATCAGACCACGATCTGAATCGGACCACTGAGGGAAACATGCGTACCCATGGTACCCAAGTTGAATTGAATTTATGAATTAAAAAAATATTCTCACCTAGGTTCGACGGGGAGAGGTACAGTGAGTAATCCCGGTCCACATCCAACCTTAGCCAGCCTCGCAACTTCTCCGCTGTGAGCTCCAGCAGCAATTACACAAAGTGCGAACTGTATAACTTTCTTCTCATCATTTTCAGTCTTCACTACGACATGATTGAGACCCTGATACCGTTCGTATCCTGTTCCTGATACAATAACTTGCTCGTCTTTTCTGAAAATAAAGCCTTTAACCTCAGCATTGACATACTCAGTGCCCAGATTCACTGCTTTCTTCTTAAAAGCGGAAAGAAGAGACCACGGATCGAACCAGCCTTCCTTTTCAAGGCCTAAACATCCCAGCGCAACTCCCTCAGTATTCATCCAGGGAAATCGTTGTTTAATTTTTTCAGCGGTTAAAAGGATGTTTTTAGCTCCTTTCAAATTTTGAAGTTTGGAGTTTTTTGTGAGGTCTTCTGCTCCATCTTCAGAGGCGAGCGATAGATATCCATATGGATGGAACTGAACATCCACTGGTGGTTCATTTTCTACATGTAAATGTTCATTTATTGTGCGGAGGAATTCAGCTCCATACAAGGACATTTCTATATTTTCTTCGAGGGAAAATTGTTGACGAAGCCCACCTGCAGACAATACTGTGGAGGCCTTGCAGTACTGAAAGAGAATAAAAATGAATAAATGAAACGACAATACGATTAGGAAAAAAAGTTGTGAATGGAAAGTATGTTTTTTAATCTGAAATAATAATGGTGTGCAGGGAGGAGAAAACCTAATGAGTTGGTTTGAGTTGGCATTTGATTTTGTAACGTGTTAAATGATCTGACGAGTGAGTAATGATTGTAATAAGGCGATAGTTGAGGAGATCTGAGTCTTGTCAGTTATATAATTTAGTCATATTATTATTCACATAAATTTTTTATTGAAGGGAGATGGATTTTTTTCATAGCAATTTTCCTTGTAAAGTAAATAAGATATTGATGAAAAATTCTCTAACTTTCTGCAGTTCTAAGATAGACAACATAAATTAAAATCATCAATGGTGGACGAATAAAAGAATAACTGACTACACAGGATAAATTTAATCATTATCCACGAACCGTTGGGTCCTTCTCAATAACAACGACGCTTAATCCTCCATTCGACATTTTCTTCAACCAATAAGCAATTGAGCTCCCAATCGCACCGCCTCCAATGACAACGACATCAACGTGACTAGGATAGTACGTTGAATCAATATCCCATTCGTCAAAGTCAACATTCTTTGGTTCCTTCCAGAAAAGAGCCTTTTGCTTAATTTCTCTCATCTGTTTCCCCATGACTCTAGCAGTCCTAGAGATTGGGTTCTCTGGCTCAACATCCGTTTCCCAGTAATTCTCATCTGTCTCCTTCTGCACATTTCTGTCATCGTCTGCCTGAAATAATTAATCATTTATTACTTGCGAATAGAAGCATTGTAATTCGTCGATTTTTTGGAAAATATTTGTGTACGTCCGTATGTGTGTGCCAAATCCAGGGTATTTTTTTTTATAAATCTTCACAAAACAAGCAGGGGGCTCAGCCGGTCCGACAGAAGAGATGCGACTGTTCCTTTGTGTATTATTAGTTTTGATGTGGATACGTCTATGGTTTCAATATGGGGGGTGATTTTGGGAAGCGGTCCTTATGTGCAGCATTATCTATTGGAATTCTAGAAAATTCTAGACATTTCGAGGCAATTTGAGAAATTTCGAGAGAATTCAATGAGTTTCCAGAAAATTTGAGAGAATGCAAGGAGTTTCTAGGAATTTCGAGAAAGAAGGAAAGACCATGGCCATATCCGCGTGTAATTACAGCTGTATGGAAGATATAGACGCCTGTAATTAACTTCCCGGCAGGGAAGTTATTGTAATGGCCGCGAAAATCAAAAATCGATTTTTCATCAAATCTCCATGTTTCAAGGTCTTTTCGATGTTCCTAGACAATTTTAAACAAAATGTCTGTCTGTCTGTGTGTGTGTGTGTGTGTGTGTGTCTAGGTATGTACGTGGTCAAAATTTTGGTTAACGATTTCTCGTGAACGAATTGTCCGATTTGACTTTTTTTTTTTCAATCGATAGGTTTTCATTCAACTTAGAGCGGATTAGATTTTGGCTGATATCTGTTTATTGGTTTTTGAGTTTTCCCGGAAAGAAAATTTCAAAATGACAAAAAAGTAACGAACATTTTCTTAATCTCATAAAAATCACATATAGAACGATTATAATGAAGAAAATTTCATACTTCTCTTCGATTCCTTCCAAAAATTGGCGTTTTTCTATCAATAAATGAGAAATAAAAAAATTCCAATTGGAATACATCGTTATCGACTGGCGCCTCTACTAATTGATCACTAACTCATCTGAAGTTAGTTGCTAAGAAAGTGTGTTGTTTTTCTAAATTTCTCATTATTTATATCACTCCGATGTTAATATTAACTCTCAATACTAGAAATCTTATCGTATTTCGAGTTAAGAGAAATATTATATGAAAACAAATGCTGAGATCAGTGGTGTACTTCGTCTCATGAAAATGCGATACATTTCTCATGAACGTGACATCTTTTGATCGACCAAGTTTTTGCGTCTACTTCCGGCATGTACACCGACTGTGTCGAACCGGCGTGTGCTTTGATAAAATTATCAAGTGAGAACTGTGTTTACCAAAATGTCGCTTGAGTATGACTTTACGAGCAGTGCGGAAATCGATGCTTTCCTCCCTGGCAATGTAATGATGTGAGTATAGTTATGCATATCATGTAATTAAAAACAAGGGTTTCTCATGAACAAATAAACAGAGTATTGAGAGTTGAAAAGCATTCTTTTAGTCAAAATGGGAGGAATAATAATATCGGGAAATTGTTGGTGCGACCCGTCCGACGGGTCTGACTCACATGAATACATCCGCTACCAACCCACCGGCAATGGGAGCGAGCGCCGCAAGCGACCAACACCCCAATCCACTAGTTTTTTATTATGTTTCATCTCCACGAATTCTATTGATAGTAAGCCTTTGAATGGATCGATAGCCATTCTATTTGGCAAAATAACAAGAAGAGGAAAATTCTGTCCCGTAGTGTTCTACAATGGCTTGATTGTCAAAAAAAATTTCAGCTGCTGTAAGACGACAATTTCCTGACTCAAATTCAATTTCCAATAGAAAATGGATATTCAGTACCAAATTACAAAGAAGATTTAATTAATTGAAATTCGAATAATATACTCGTATGTAATACCATAACCCTAGCGGACCCAGTGGAGAGTCCAACTCTCTATTTGTTCCACGATTAGAGAGTAAGTAGAGAATGGGTAGAGAGTTGGGCTGACAGGGCAGATTGTCTACTCTCCAATGCTTTGAGAGAGTAGATAGCTGAGGCGAGGGATATGCTGACCTTTATTAACTATGGCCTTTGAGAAATTTGACCCTCTAACCGACTGATCCTTGTACTTGGGACCTGTTTGAACTCCCGGAGCTCAAACTTTTGGACCTTTTCAGCTGAAAATACTCTGATTTCATTTGAAATTTTTTAATTGGATCTTTGTGACCCTTATAATTTCAGACCCTTAATATTCCAGACCCTTAAATTGGAACTCTCAATAATTCTGACCCTTGAAAATATTGAAAAGTGCAACTTTTGACTCTTAAACCTTCGGACCCTTAGACTAATCAGTAAATGATAAGAGTCAAATTTTTGACCCTCAATATTTCTGACCCTTAGACTAGCCGTACTATCTACTTTCTACTCTTGTAGAGAGTAGATAGTTGGGAGAGGATGCGTGGTGGGGGCATTCAGACCCTTATTTGTTAGACCCTTAACGTTCCTCATGAGCCTAAAAATTTGACCCTAAATGGTGCTGACCCTTGAACATGTTTAGAGTGAAATTTTAGACTCTTAAAATTTCTGACCCTTAGACTAGTCGTACTATCTACTCTCTACTGTTGTAGAGAGTAGATAGTTGGGATCGGATGCCTGGTGGGGGCTACTGTCTACTCTCTAGACACGTAGAGAGTAGAGAGAGCCCCCACCACGCATCCGATCCCAACTATCTACTCTCTACAACAGTAGAGAGTAGATAGTACGACTAGTCTAAGGGTCAGAAATTTTAAGAGTCTAAAATTTCACTCTAAACATGTTCAAGGGTCAGCACCATTTAGGGTCAAATTTTTAGGCTCATGAGGAACGTTAAGGGTCTAACAAATAAGGGTCTGAATGCCCCCACCACGCATCCTCTCCCAACTATCTACTCTCTACAAGAGTAGAAAGTAGATAGTACGGCTAGTCTAAGGGTCAGAAATATTGAGGGTCAAAAATTTGACTCTTATCATTTACTGATTAGTCTAAGGGTCCGAAGGTTTAAGAGTCNAGGTCTGAAGGTTTAAGGGACAAAAGTTGCACTCTTCAATATTTTCAAGGGTCAGAATTATTGAGAGTTCCAATTTAAGGGTCTGGAATATTAAGGGTCTGAAATTATAAGGGTCACAAAGATCCAATTAAAAAATTTCAAATGAAATCAGAGTATTTTCAGCTGAAAACATTCCAGGGTCCTAAAGTTTGAGCTCCGGGAGTTCAAACAGGTCCCAAGTACAAGGGTCAGTCGGTTAGAGGGTCAAATTTCTCAAGGGCCATAGTTAATAAGGGTCAGCATATCCCTCGCCTCAGCTATCTACTCTCTCAAAGCATTTGAGAGTAGACAATTTGCCCTGTCACCCCAACTCTCTACCCATTCTCTACTTACTCTCTAATCGTGGAACAAATAGAGAAATCACCGTACTCTCTACTGACTCTCACATACGTCCGTTAGGGAAGAGCTTCCAAATCATCAGGTATTTCCCGATAGGTCCGTTTGTATGTAGGGAACCTTGAAGAAAATACCTGAGTAATTTTGAAGCTCGAGTGTTTTTCCACCTAAATTTCGGCCAAGAGAATTCCACTATGAGACAAAATGCATCTGTCAGTTCCAACGAAGGTCTCACTCAACCAGGAAATCTTTTGTTTTTCATATATATCAACGTGAAAAATCACCAGTGGAATTATAAAAAATTACCAGTTGATAACCATGTTGACGATATAAATTAACAGTCGAATAGTACAATTCTATTGGCTGAAATTTGGAGGGGAAATATTCTCATCAGGAGTTCCCCGATTCCTATCAATTTTCATTGAATATTTAAATTAAAATTTACATTTTTTATGGATCATTTCAATTAAATTTCAAAAGTAAACAATGATACGCACAATGGCGTTCAAAAAGAAAGAAAAGGGTTTCGAATCGGGAAGTTCGAAAATGAGTCCAGTCACATGTGAACAGTGGTAGTAGTCTCGAAGATCACATGCGAAACATAAGAATGAGATTCTACAGAAATCATGAGGGCCATTAAAGTGAAACGAAACCCCTGTGCCTGTAGGACCTTATAGAATTATGTTTTCTCCGGTAATTATTATTTTTTATTTATGATGAAACTACGCTAAGAAAAAAAATTCTAATATCTGAAACATATTTATGCCATACGTGCGTGAAATCCGGCCGGTTTCAGTTGAGTGTCGACGCACAGAAAGTGCCGGGTTTCACACTGTAGTGTGGAACCCTACACATCTGTATAATCATCTGTGCGTAACCCATGGGCATGCGCAAATGCACGGGTCGATGTGCAGATCGATGCGCAAATGGTCGTTGCAATATCATCGTTGGATTCCACACATCCATTGCACATCGACTCGCGCATCGACTCATAACATCGCCCACTGCCTCACTTGTTGGTATCCACATAACCCTCTCACTATTCTGTCGTTAAATTTATTCATTTATTCAATATAAAAGCAGTGAAATTAAATTGACAACCACATCATACCCGACAGTGACGAGGAGATTGATCTCTCGGGAGATTTATTTGATGGAGATTCGACATTTCTCACCGAAGCAACCGTCGGTTCTCCGCCAAATAAAAAGCTGTGTCTGGATGATGAAAATGATGAAAATAACAACTGGAATGATGAAAATCTTCTACCAGAAATTTCGAAATCAGCACAAGAAGTGAGGAATAATTTGATCCCCGAAAAATCGGTTGATAAATATTTTTTTTATTTTTGATCTTGATTTTGATTTCTTTTGTTTTTCAGTGGGGGGGGGCGAAGCCCCCCCAACCCCCTCTCTCAGCAGGGGCTCCGTCCCTGCACCCCGCGGGGGCTTCGCCCCTCGACCCCACCAGGGACTTCGTCCCTGCACCCTACCGGGGGGCTTCGCCCCCCTGGGCCCCCTTCTGCCCCCCCCCGACCCCTTTTCGCCGCGCACGCACTTATGGTGTAAAATAGTATACGCAACTCGTGCGGGCAGCAAGCGGTTACGCACTTGTTGCGTAATATACTATTTCCTGAGACAAGTAATTTTTCTTCAATTGTTTAATTCTCCCAGGCATTTCAACTCACGTGGCCCGAGAAAGGTCTCATCCTCCAAAATATTCTTGTACTCAAGTACACAGAGAGAAATATTCAATAAAAATTACCTATTTTTTCCGTAATTCCGGAGCGAAATCTGGTTATAGGAAATTTTACGGAACTGTCACGAAATTTTTTCGGAACGGTCCGTAATTTTTATCCGAATCTTCTGTGAAAAATTACGATACCGTCACTTAAATTATCTGAGTCGATTCCGTAATCGGTGAGTGAATTATGAGTTCCGTAATTTTTACTGAACATTTCTCTCCGTGTATGATTTTGTCGCGAATGAACTCACTCAAATCACGTAGAAGAATCGTCAATCTTCAAGTATTTATTGTTTTCATATTTTTTTTGCTATGCAGTTCCAATATTTCGATATGTAATATATTCATGATATAATGCGCAACGATAGTGATAAATGAAAATTCATTCGAGTTCCGTGAACCGCAAATATTCTGAGATTTAAACCATTAAAAATAATTTACTTCTCTCAAGTAAATATGGTCTACATATTAGGAAATTTTTCTCTCAGTGTACTTCATTGACTCAATAATGCAAGATTCGAGTCGATAAAGTAGTTTCATAGAT
Source organism: Diachasma alloeum (assembly GCF_001412515.2). Lineage (NCBI taxonomy): Eukaryota > Metazoa > Arthropoda > Insecta > Hymenoptera > Braconidae > Diachasma > Diachasma alloeum. Next base: position 60,567 of record NW_021680715.1, read on the forward strand.
GAAAATTAGTAATGGTAGGAGAAAACACAATTCTGAAAGTTCATATAGATACAGGGGTTTCGTTTCGCAAGTCGTAGCAAAAATTTGTTTTTTTCATCCCATTTTTCTCCGATTGTATCCAATATAAATGGTTGAAATTTTGACCAAGTATTGAGGGCAGCCTGAGGGAGGGCATCTATCTATTATTTTTCAGATTTTTTGCAAAAAAAATTGCAGAAAAGTTAATGACACAGCTCACATTACCGTTTTTACTGGGAACTGTAAAATGAGAAGCGACAAAAACGTTTTTTAACGACTTATTGTTATCTATCGCCATTTTTAGGAGATAGTTGCCCTCAAGGATACTCTAATACACTTATTTTGAGTAGAAAAACGTTTACCCATGCCGTCATTTTTGCAAATAATGGGTTGAAGTGTTTGGTGGAATTTCAAGGGATAACCAATCCTATACAGGGCAGTAATTGCAGTAGAGAGTACTTTTTCTGATCAGTAGATGGCGCATAAAGCGTTGAAAATTTTTGTCAAGCAGGTCATGCAGGGAGGGGCTGAATTCACTGATCTCTATACTAACTGGAAAGACTATCCTGTACACTGAAATAGAGTAATACTGGAAAGGGCACTGCCATGCTATGCCCGTGAGCGGAAAACGAGCCAGAGAGAGGTAGATTTTCAAGGAAGCCTGTCTCACTCTCCTCGGCGCTGGGTATGCATAGAATGTACTGAATGACGTCCAGTACAAGCGAATTAAAAAGCATTCTTCGCGTTATGTTTAGTGAGTTCGTAATTATGTGAAGATAAAGAAAAATACTGTTGGATACGAAAAAAATTTTTCAATACAAAATTAGACCAAGTACACACGAGTGTGATGTCTCCTTATTGATTAGAAATTATTAAAGTTAAAATGGTGAGCTCTTGCTGCGTAAAACATTGCCCTAATACTTGGTATCCCAATACTAACCTCACACACCATACGTAAGTACTTGTTTCGTTAATTAAACTACTCTCTTTCAACTTTACGAACGTTTTCATTGATTTTTCCTACTCGTATGCAATAATAAAACATTCTCATAATTTTTTTACAATGTTGCAAAGACTAAGTAAAAATTGATTCTGATTCGTTTAGTGAGACACCGAGGCATCTTTCTAAAATTAATTAATTGATTTCTCTCTCAATGTTAATCAATAGCATTCAATTATCAACTTTTTGTTTCAGGAATTACATTGGAGATACAAAAATTTGCTATTCCGAATACTGAGGACGATAGTGAATCGGAGGATTTCGAATTATCTTCAAAATAATCGAATTGAAAATTGATTGAATTGTATACTTTATGAATTGATCTTTATGTACAATTTTTGTTAATTTGAAAATAATAAATTTCACATGAATAATAATTTTGGGGGAAGAACGTTCAGGAATCAATTTAATGTCATAAATATGGATTTATAGAAATCTAGCGCTTGCAACGAGGAGTCAAGAACGTCAAAACTACAGCTCAGACGCTGCGCACGGTAAGGAGAAACTTTTGGGCCGAACGGTACGACAAAGACAGGCATCCTTGAAAATTGACCCTCTCTCTCGGCTCGCGTTAGGCGCCTCAGTGCCCTTTCCAGTATTACTCTATTTCAGTGATCCTGTAAGACACTGTGGCGCAAGTTGGACGTTCACCCAGTGCCTCCGTTGTATGGCCTAGGAACTAAGCGCGCCGTTAGCGCGCTTGCGCGACCGTAGTGGCATAGTGGGGGGAGGGTAATGTGACCTGGTAAAGTTGGAAAATTGAATGGACATTTTTCTGATGTTGTATTATACAATATCGAGATTTTCCCGGTGGCTCGGCGCAGTGGGTAAGTTCGTTGCCTCACATGCGAAAGGTTCCGAGTTCAAATCCCGGCCGGGTAGAATGGTGCGATCTAACCATTCAAAGTCTTGGTCATCATCGCAGTATACCCTAACCGAGTCGAAGCGATGTAAAATAACGTTAAAAAAAATATATATATAAATATCGAGATTTGAATTGAAATGATAACTGGGAGGATTGCCGGGGGGAATAAACACAGAAAGTGGAAAAACCATTTATCTTCCGACAAATTCTTACATGAATATAAATCCTCTTTTTAAAATAGATATTGTGTGGTGCAATGAGGTAACATTATCGTCACAGGAGAGGATGAAACAAAAAGATAATAGAGGTTCGATTTTGATCAGGTTTAAGTGAAATAGCATGGGCGGAATGATAAGGACAATTTGATGCAGATCTAATTGAAATATAATAAAATAAAATAAAAAAATCTAATTGAAATAATTCTATCTTTTTCTGCAATAGAAAATAACACGTGGTATTTATTGAAATTATTTTTCATAATTTCAAAGACTAATTACAATACAACAAAGACATTATTCAGCAGACTGTGCGAGCTATATCACTGCCAGTTTTATTATTTTATCACCGTTAGTGAACTTCTCATATCTCCAAATTATTGCCTTGCATTGTCGAATGCAATTCATATTTACTCTTTCTTTTTATCATGATTGGAGCCTATGTTTCATATACATTACCTCCTGCAACATCTACTTAGAGTTGCATTACACATTTCTCTGATACAAAATTAGAAAATTATGGAAAGACAATTCTTTGGATTTGGTGGATCTTTTTTTGCAGTATTCACGCCGAACCATTTTTGTAAAAGTTTACAGAATGGAAGGAATGAATTATTTCGTAACCTAACTGACAATTGAACTCTTCCTAAAGACATTCGTCGACAGGTAATGCCCAGGTANCATGATTGGAGCCTATGTTTCATATACATTACCTCCTGCAACATCTACTTAGAGTTGCATTACACATTTCTCTGATACAAAATTAGAAAATTATGGAAAGACAATTCTTTGGATTTGGTGGATCTTTTTTTGCAGTATTCACGCCGAACCATTTTTGTAAAAGTTTACAGAATGGAAGGAATGAATTATTTCGTAACCTAACTGACAATTGAACTCTTCCTAAAGACATTCGTCGACAGGTAATGCCCAGGTATTCACTGTTGATTGACAGCACTGAAATGTAGTATATACTGAAATGTAGTATATAGTGATTGACAGTTACCGAAATGACAGATATTTGGGGGTTATGGGACCGGAAAAATGACACAGTCAGATAACCATCTCCACTATCTAGCATTCTAGTCGCGCAAGCGCATTGAGGCATCCTGTAGTTCCGAGGCCATACAAGGGAGGCGCTGGCGAACTATTCAAGGCTAGAGATCACGGATCTCTATATAACTGATTATTCAAAATTGATTTTTTGAAAAAACTAAAACGTCAATTAAATCTAGCAAAAAATTACGATTAAAAAAAATCTAATAACATTCTTTGGCGATTCTTTGTAGTTTTTAAAAATTCAATTTTTTCAATTATTAACAATTATACAATTCATTAATAATACAATATTAATAACAATTGTACTAATTTCGACATTCCTCCATGCTTCGGCTTCCTTTCGCGTTTATTGACAATGTCAGTTTTCACTGATTATTAACAAAAGTTCGTCTATTATTCTGGATGTCCTACACGGTAAAATATCCTATAATATTTCCCAATGCTCTCGGTAAATTTACCACTGCCCCACTACCTGCAGCTGACACGGACATGCGCACTAGAGAGAATCTTACTTCGCTGACTACTATCCGGAGGCGCTGCGTACCTCTCTAATAAACTCACTGGCTGCGATAGGGATCGGCTATCCAGTTATATAGAGATCAGTGATTACTGTCTATAATTCTGTAATTATTGTATGGTGATTACTCCTCCGATATTTCTCTACATTTTACAAATGATCTGTGAACTATGTATGTGAATTTCTAAGGGATTTATGACTGTAAATTGCAGCTTCATGCCCCGTGCAATAATGAGATGATGTGGACAATCTATAAAACTCTGATTTGTCGGAAAATAATGAGTAATTATAATTGTCTAATATGTGAATCAACTATGAAAAGTGTTATTATTCATTAACTCGGCCCAAGAAAGGAATTAAACGTAGATTTTCAGTAAAAAAACCTGAAAATTTGTCAATTTAATTTTTTTTCCATATGGCGCAGGCAAAAAAAATTGTTTTCTCTGCGCTATTCTATAGAAAAACATGAAATGAAAGATGATGATTTTTTCCAAAGTTGTATCTTCATCCAATGATGTTCAAACCAATTTTTGAAAACTCAATTTTTGTTTTCCAATAGAAATTATCATTAAAAAATTAAATGAAAACTCTCAGACCAGTGTTGATATATTTATGATTTTTCCGAATTTTTTCAGATTTTTAGATCACTTTTGGATGGCTAAAAACGTGAAAATAAGAAAAAGATGGTTTTTTCAAGATAAAACTGGCAGGAATGCAGATAAAAATCCAAAAATTTGCATGCAAGCATATTTTATCACGATGAACAACAGAAAAAATTGGTGATTCAAAATTCGTTGGGGGCATTTTCACCATACTTATTGCGCTAGACTCTTTTCAGTTTTTCAATAATTTTTATTTGTTCTAAATTGGCCCCAATACCTGAACGCAGCATCATCTTCGTTTTGATGCGGTTTATACGAGAAAACATTTTTTTTCCATCAATAATGAGTCAAAAAAGTATTTTTATGAAAATCGGAAATTTTCATCAAAAATTGTCACTATAATTACAATAATTTGTTAATTTTTTGGTTGAGACAAGTATTGAAAATAACCGGCAATCGCTATTATTTATGGAATAATCCCCCAAATAAGTGAATATTCAATTAAATATTAGCAAATGGTGGAAGTTAAACTTATTCATATTTTCTACTATTCAACTTTAGAATGAAAAATTATTATTTCTCTAATTATGCAATGTAAATAGAAGAACAATAGAAGACATAATGTGTCTAACCTCGGCTATTTGCTTATATTTACTTGAATATTCACTTATTCAGGAGACAATTGTATGAATAAGAAGGATGTTCGGTCATTTTAAAAACTTGTCTCGAAATTAGTTAACAACAAAAATTGACTAAGAAATTGGATATTCCAGACCCGGATATAAATGGCGCATTCTCGTCAAACCAGACAGTGATTTTTTGGGATGTCTCAGATTTTTTTGAATTTTTTTTACAATGTTCTGGAATATGAAAAAAGCATCTGTGATTTTTTTCAGAATTTTCGGACTACTTGTTCTATTTTTGCTGTCTAATTTGATGTTTGAATTGAAATAGCTTGTATCTCCGGTTCTATACGTGATAGAATGATAAATAAAAAAAAATCAATTTTCTTCAAACTTTACGAAAAAAATTGCATCAAATGTCACAAACCATCAGGAGACCCATTTTAGGTAGAAAGAAGACAAAATATTTTTTTTAATCCACTTGGACACCTTCATTTTCGTTGATATTTTCTGACATAATTTTTTGAGCTTCAAAAAAGTAGAGAAAGAAAAATTCAAGGTGAATCTCAAGATGTTAACTCAGTGCACTCGTTTTCGCTTTTTTTTATCATCAAAATTTGACCCTCTTATCGATTCCTCGAACTTTCTAGTGAATGATCACTTGAATTCATGTAGATAATTGTATTAATTGTATATAATTCATTGAAAAATGATAAATATTTCACAATAATCGTTCCTTTGCGTTTTAACCGACGAATAAAAGTGGATTCCGGGGATTCAAACTCGAAAAAACATTGAGGAAACGAAACATAAATGACTTACATTCTCTCTCATGAACTGCTCACGATTATAAATTTTCGAATTACGCGCTAAATGAAGTTCATAGAAAAATGCTCACGTAGTGTCAACATAATCTCGAATTCATTCAAACTCATATGCAGAAACAAGTCACAAGTCACAAGTGCAATTGAAAGTGCTTTATTGTTTGAGTTTCTAATTGTAGACATTATAACTACAATGAAGTTCCGTGATAGGTGCTGTAATCCCCTCAAACTAGAAAATCATTTGGTTAAGAGAAGTTTACGCGAACCGTCCAACATTTTAATTGCAGAGATTCCTACATTAAAAGGAACGAAAATTTGTACAACGTGTCGACTCACGCTGACCGGATTGCCAAGCTGTTGGGTGGTACGAAAGACTTCCTATCAGTTAAACAACCCGATGGATCTCGATTGCATCTGCAGAAGCGTTTCTTATACTGCAACTTGAAAGAATTATATGAATTGCATTTATCAGGATACCCCAATTCAAAAGTTAGTTTCTCGGTGTTTGCAAAATTACGACGTGAGGAGTGTATTTTGGCAGGGGACCCAGGGACACATTGTGTATGCCTGTGTGTACATCATGAAAATTTAAAGCTCATGGTCGATGCCGTAGATTTCCCCCGACTGACGGAAAATGCTGCTCATGAATTAACGTCGTACAAAGATCTGATTGGTTTTATTACCTGCACCCACGCACCACCTGATTGTCACCTGGGAGAACGCTTACAGTGTCCTGACTCGGAGGTTCTTGAAAAATTTCTCCAACAAACGTTCGATGAGAATGACATTGAGCGAGTAGAATATCACTCATGGACTGAGACGGATCGGGCAGCGATGGCAGTGAATGTATTGTCCAGTGATGCATTCATTAAAAGCTTGTGTGAAAAAACTGTGAAAGTCAAAACACACGATTTCATCACCAAACAGCAATCTAAATACGTGGATCATAGGAAACAGAATTTGGAGGAAGGAGAATTCTTGATTCAAATGGATTTCGCAGAAAACTACGCCTTCGTTGCTCAGAACGCTATCCAATCATTCCACTGGAATAACAATCAGGGTACAATCTTCACCGTTGTATATTATTATAAACTTGACAATGAACTCCAGCATGGCTCTATCGTGATATTATCAGATAATCGTGAGCACAACACAGTTGCAGTTTGGGTGTTTCAGAAGCTGATAGTTCAATATTTGCAAAGCAAGTTCAAGGTTACGAAAGCCATTTACTTCACTGATGGAGCAGCCCAGCACTTCAAAAACCGTTACACCATTGCTAATTTGTTAGAACATGTGAACGATCATGGAATACATGCCGAGTGGCATTTCTTCACCACCGCACATGGTAAGGGATCGTGTGACGGTATTGGTGCGAATCTGAAAAGATCTGCAGCGCGAGCCAGTCTTCAAGCAAAATCCCCTGCAGACCAGATCCTGACTGAACATGCGTTATTTAAATGGGCTGTTGACCATTTCCGCACAACAAATATTTTGTTCAGTCCTTCAGCTGACCATGTTAATGCTGCTGAATATCTTTCTGACAGATTCAAGAAAGCAAACCCCGTTCCAGGCATCCAGAAGATTCACTCATTCGTGGTGAACGATGAAAATCAAGTTTGTTTAAGGAGATATTCATTTTCCATGGAGTGTGATCTTTTTCCTAGGAAGATTCGTCAATCTAGGAAAAGAAAACTTTGAGCATTATATTTTAGCATTCGAAAAAAATGACTCATTTTTTAAACTATCCTTCTATTTACATATGAAATTTTCGAAAATGACATCATTAGAGGATCGGCGGAACGGCTTGAGTCGATTTGGCTTTTTACCGAGTTTTCAGGAAATATCTCAGAATCCAAGAGAGATAGCGAAATTTGTGTGGAATCTTTTTTCTAGGTAAGAGCGAGAGCAATATAAAAGGTTTCTACCAAAATTTCGATAGCTCCATCAGTTCGAGATATTCATGAAAAACCCACACTCAGACAAAATTAACTTGAACCATTCTTTTGATTCGCTGGTAATGGATTAGATTATTTTCTTCGTTCTTTATCTTTTTTTTTAATGAAGTTCTTTAATGGGAGCGTTCAAATATTACGTCACACAGTTGGGGGGGGGGGG
>NW_021680715.1:69000-78953 GCF_001412515.2 Diachasma alloeum
GGGGGGGGGGGGGGGGGGGGGTCAGTATTTTGTGACATTTGGGACGAAGGGGGGCGGGGTGCTCGTCTGGGTTATGATGTCACACCAACATCTTCCCTTCTTTTTAATTAGGAAATCACAAATGCGATTTTTGTCTTATTCCTCTGAAAAAAAAAGAAAAAACTCTGAACTATCGCCAGATATCGATACTCCCAATATCGATATTTTTATGCGTAATACCTAATATTTTGTATCGATACTTATCTATCGATGCATTGGGTGTATCGATACTATTTGACCAGTATTGTATCGATTTTTTTTCAAGGAGAGGGTCATAAGCGGAAGATCGAATTTCACGAGAGCTGACCGTCAGGAGAGTCTCGAGCGTTAAAAGGCGATGGTGAATTTTCAGAAGAGTCAAACATCACGAAGGTCACAAGAGGATGGTCAAATTTTATGAGGGTCAAACATCACGAGAGTCACAACGGGATGGTCCAATTTCACGAAGGTCGAACGTCACGAGGGTCACAAATGTCACAAGGAGATGATCGAATTTGACGAGGGTAAAAAGAGAATGGTCAAATTTTACAAGGGTCGAACGTTATGAGGGTCAGGAGAATTACACGGGGATAATCGAATTTTTTCGAGGATCAAACATCACGAGAGTCACGAGGGGATGGTTGAACTTCACGAGGGTCACAAGAGGATGGTCTAATTTCACGAGGGTCACAAAGGAATGGTTGAATTTTACGAGGGTCAAACTTGACGAGGGTCCCGAGAGGATGGTTCAATTTCACGAGGGTTACAAGGAGATGGTAAAATTTCATGTGGGTCACAAGGGAATGGTGAAATTTTACGAGGGTAAGAAGGGGATGGTCAAACTTCACTAGGGTCACTAGGATCACGAGGGTTACAAGGAGATCGTCAAACGTCACAAGGCTTGAACTCCACGAAGGTCACGAGGATCACAAGAGGGTCATCAAATTTCACGGGGGTCAAACATTACGAGGGTCATGAAGGTAACAAGGGGATGGTCAAACATCACAAGGGTTGTACTCCACGAAGATCACAGGGGATGGTCAAATGTCACTAGAGTCAAACATGACGAGGGTCACAAGGGTTACATGGTGATGATCGAACATCACGAGGAATAGTTAAATTTTACGAGGCTCAAACATCCTGAGGGTCCCGAAAGGATGGTTAAACTCCACGAGGGTTACAAGGAGATGGTCAAATCTCAGGAGGTTTACAAGGAAGGTCGGGGGTCTAACATCACGTGGGTCACAAGAGGAGGGTCAAATGTCACGAGGGTCCCAAGGGTCACAGGAGATGATCAAATTTTATGAGGATCACAAGGAAATGGTCAAATTTCGCGAGGATTAAATAACACGAGGGTTGACCGTCATGAGGAAAATCCTCGGGTTTTCTAGAAAATTCGATGAAATTTTATTGTTTTATAAAAAATAAGTGAGAATTCTTACGGAGCCCAAGCAATGATTAAATATCACGAGGGTTGAATGTGAGACTCTTGTGAATCGCCTGACCCTTGTGATGTTTGACCATTTCCTTGTAACCTTCGTGACCCTCGTGATGTTAGACCTCCGTGAAATTTGATGACCCCCTTGTGATCCTCGTGGAGTTCAACCCTTGTGACGTTTGACGATCCCCTTGTGACCTTCGTGGCCCTAGTGAAGTTTGACCATCCCCTTGTTACCCTCTTGACCCTCATGAAATTTGACCATCCTCGTGTTACCCTTGCGATCCTCGTGATGTTTGACCCTCGCGAGATTTGTTATGAACACCAATTTGTTATAAAAAGCAAAACACTGGAGCAAATGTATTGGTGCGTTTGAAAAATATCCATATTTCGTGTATCGATACATACTCCATCGTTACATTCAAGTATCGGTACTGGGCACTTGCGTTCGAAAGAGTACACTGTATCGATATGTTTGTATGTATCAAGAAACCCGAGCGAGTCACAAACCCGGCAACCCTCGGTGATTTAACAATAACATGAGTATGAAATAAATAATTCATTTCTCACGTTTTCTCAGGATTTTTTTTCATTCTTGTTGAAATTTCATTTCATGAAAAAAAGAAAAACTAAAAAATCCACAGAACGTGGGGGGGGGGATCTCGGATTTTGTGATGGAAGGGTGGGAGGGAGTCTAAAATATCCCTAATAAAATCTAATGTTTTTCCCTCTTTCACAATTACTTCGGACGTCAAGGGAATGAATGAAGATGAGCACATGTCGTCTCTCTCATCTATCAGCTGGATAACAGGTCTAAGAAATGACATGAAAAGAAACTTTCCAAAAATGTCGATTCGAATCATTTTTATAATTGACGTTTGTTTTTGGCTGCGTTTCGTATCACCCATAAGATGCATGTGGAGGATGATGATAGCATGAGTAGGCAGATCTTTCAACAAAAAAAGAAGGAAAGAAATCTTTTTGCTATTCATTTTCTAGTGCAAAAGACTTTCGTTGTGCCATATTTAATTTTTGGTGGGCCTGAAAAGAGCCGATTGTAAAGCTCTTCATCGAGCTCTTCATGGCAGTTGCTGAAAATGACCTCCAGCAGCCACACAATCATGAATTCTCCTGAGAACTCCCATCCTCACATGCTGGAGCATTTCCGCATCCACATTGATTGCGGCTGCATGCAGTCGTGCCACCAAGTCCTTCACGTTCTCTGCTTCTGTCTCGTAGACTTTTTCCTTCAGATGGCCCCAAAGGAAGAAGTCTAGCGGAGTCAAATCAGGGGATCTAATAGGAATGGAAATTTTTCATTTTCCGGTATACTGTATTTTTCTCGAGTAGTCTTACCGTGCAGGCCAGTGGAGCGGGCCAAAGCGACCGAACCAACGTCCAGGAAACTGCTCATTCAGGTAGGCGGTGACTTCTTTAGCAGAGTGAGGTGGTGCTCCAGCCTGCTGAAACCACTGAGGTGTAGTGCTGAGTGGTTCTTCGTCCAGCATTTCCGGAAGTGTCTGCTGAATAAAAGCAAGATACTGTTGACCCTGAGATGAAGAAAAATGTAAAATAGGAAGATTTTCCTAGGAGTATGTTGTATGTGTGCGAATCTCTGCCTAATAAATACTCACATTCACATAATGCGGAAGCTGGGACAGAAGTACCCGATCACCCACTATTCCTCCCCACACGTTTACTTTCTACCGTGTCTGAAAATTTTTCTCCCTCACCAAGTGAGGATTTCCAACAGCATAACTATGCCAATTATGCTGGTTGAAAATGCATTCTGTAGTGAACAGACTTTCGTCTGTCCACATGATTTGGGACAAAAAATTTTGATTCTGATAATACAAGGCCAGAAACTCTTGGCAGTAAAGCAGACGCTACTCTGGATCTCCTGCCTCGAGTTTCTGGACCGTTGTCTAGTGAAACGGATGGAGAATTGTTCAGCAGGATACGATTCACCGTTGACTTCGGGTAACCAGTCTCGCTTTGAATCATCCGACAGCTCCTCGTCGGGTTTTCCTCCACGTATGCGAAGACTCGCTCTTCGTCGTCAAGATGACGTTGACGTCCCCCTCCGTGATCTGGTATCACCTGGCCCTGTCGCATGTGAGCATCCACATCCTGAAACACTTGTGGATACCGATGTCGTCGGTGGGGTTATTTCTCACAATATCTTCCCGCTGCCTCTGCTCCATTACAGTCACATTTACCATACATGAGCTGTCTATTAGCGTACTCATTCGCTGTGTACTTCTCCATAATTTTTCAATTCACGTCTTACTCCGGCAAAGAATCAGACACGACTGACTCTCCATATCCAAAACACAGTATTTACCTCTAGTTTTTGTTATTAAACACTGAAGAAGCGTCTGAGAATCCCCAAGAACCCCAGTGTTTACATAAATAAAGTATTTATTCTATTTATTGTATTTATTCCATTTACATCGTCTCTTATTTCTCTCCAGAATGTAAACATTGGAAGGTTGTGAACGTTTTCGAAGTTACTCCAAGGGTGAATGGAGGAAATAATAGGTAAATATTGTATTTCAACGAGAGAATCTGTGTTTAATTTTTTACCGAAATTATAATTGAGATGAAAAATGGAGCATTACATAGTGAATGAGTATGCAGATATGCATTGTATTCATGATGAATGCGAGTGTCATGGAGTAGAAGCAGTGCAAAGGCCCTGTGATAGATGGCCCAATCGGCGACATCCGTAATCACGTGCATTCCAAAGTATGAATACTCGCATGCGAAATAACCACCTATCTCACAAAGTACAAGGTCACGGCGGGACCTTGACGTCTGGGAAGAAGTCTCGGCATGTGTGGAGGAAGACTTGATAACTAGTTGTCGAGCGAGTGGAAGAGCAATCGACCGTCTGAAGTCAATAGTTAATCGCATCCTGATGCACGATTCTTTCCACCCCTACGACTATACAAAAGCTAAGAAACTCGAGCCAGAAAATGCGGAGCAGTGTCTGCACTACTGCCGAGAGTTTCTGGCCTTGTATCACTAAAATTAAAATTTTCGGACCCAAATCATGTGGACATAAGAAAGTATATTCACTAGAGTAGGCATTTCCGATCAGCATACTTTCACTGATTATGCTGTTTATAAAATTTCCTTGGTGAGGGAGAAGTGTTTTCAGACACACTGGAAAAGCAGCGTATGGGGGAAATGGTGGGTGATAGAGTATTTCATTCTCCACTACCGGACTATGTAAATATAAGTATTTGGTACGCACACCCCCCTATACATCCATACATACGTACCACGAGGAACATATTTCTATTTTCCATTGTTCTTCTTCTCGAGGTCAACAGTTCCACGCTTTACCACGAAGAAACTCCGGAAATACTGAACAACATGCCACTCGATGCTAGATTTCACTAATGGTTCAAGAAAAATCGAGCACCACCTCACTTTCCTCCTCAAGTCACCACCTAACTCGATGTTCAGTTCCCTGAACATTGGTTAGGCCGCAGTGGACCACTGGCCTTCGCGATAAGACTGCTCGATGAAAATACGAAATACCGGGAAATAATGTATTTTTATCCATAGATCCCTTCATTTGACGTCAACAGACTTTTTAATTTGGGACTATTTGGAGAATCAAGTCTACAAGATAGATCCAGATATCACGAAGAATTGGGTAGTCTGACTGCATGCAGCTGCAACAAATTTGAATGCGGAAAAATCCCAGCATGTGAGAGTGGGAGTTCTCAGAAGAATTCATGCCTGCGTGGCTGCTGGATGAGGTCATTTTCAAAGGGGGGCGGGGGAGGAATGCATATGGAGTAGGCAGGCTCAAAAAACATTTGGTCCGAATTTCAATTGGCAAGTTTATAGAAACGAGAGCTCATTAGTTCAAATGACTGTGTGATTTTTTTCCGATTTTTAGCAACATTTCTAGTGCTTCCGCAAACGATTTGAAAATATACAAAAATATCTGACCCACTGGCAGTTCGTCATTATGGACGTTAGTGAAAAGTCAAATGATTTTATGGCGATCCCTTGTCAGGTAGCAAGAGTGTCGACCCAGTGTGATGTACAAGTGGGCATGTTCTAGGAAATATCTAAAGGTCCTGCCATTATGCTCACTAGTCACAAAATCGTCAATGTTAAGTAAACAACTGAAAACTTTTTTCTTTTACTTTATGTATTTTGAAACGATAATTTCAGATATCTTGATTTCCTTAACTTCGGCTGATCTAAACAGAATTCATCAATAATGTTCTGTAATTACCGCATTGAATAACGTCATATTTATTCATATAAAAAAAAAGTTGGGACGGGAGATATCCTCTCATCTATGTTGAAGAAAATAATTTAGACATTATTCTTTCAATTTTCTTCCCTTATCAATTGAAATGACTTTCTAGACTACTGAAATGATTAAATCATTAACAAATTTTTCTTGCATGCTCTGTCTCGATTAAAGTCAAATTTCAATATAGTGAGAATTAGGCACTGTTCTTTTCCAAGAATCTATAAAGATAGTGCTACAACAATTCAATAGATAATATTTCGATGACATCGGATTGCAGCATCNTCTATAAGACATACACAAATTTCAAAATTTGCAATGCAATTTTCTTTTGCATTTTTCTCGAATTCGGACCTGTTGAAAATTATGCTTCTTTTGGAGAATGACGATGAGATAGTTAAACTATCACTTGACGGAATTAAAAAAGGACTGGATCCATTTCGGAGGGCTCTGGAAGCCCCCAAAAATGTCCATTTTCAGCAAAAATGATCCACATTTATTCGTTAACAAATGGAATGGAAATTGCGAAAGAGCATTATTCATATTATTTGATTATTTGTCAATAGTTTCCCACCAAGTATTCAAGAAAATATGAAAAGTTTACTCATATAATCACGATTCGAAACTTAATTGACTTTTTCACGTGTATAACGTCATAACAAATTCCAAATCGTTGCGGAAGCTCAAAATATGGTTCTAAAAATCGGAAAAAAATCACACAGTCATTTGAACTAATGAGCTTTCGGTTCCGTAAACTTGCACATTGAAATTCGGAAAAAATGTTTTCTGGGCCTGCCTAATATGGAGGGTATGAAATAGTATTCAAAAAGGGGGGAGGGTTATAGGTTTTATTTCAGCCACCCTCATCTCTCCAGATCCATGTTTTGTTTAAATAAAAAATGGAATTTTTCAATTCTTTCAGAAATCATGGAAATTGATACTTTATAAGGGGTTGGAAGGGGGAGGCAGGTATCTGAAGCATAGAAAATTTATCCAACAAGGGGAGAGGGTGAAGTCTCCCCTTTTAACCCTCTGGTAAAGGCGCAATTTCCATGATTTTCCGGAAAATGAAACAATTCTGTTTGTAATTTAAACATTGCATAAACATTGCTCGCGAAATTTTACCATTTCCTTGTGATTCTCATAAAATTTGATCATCTCCTTGTGACCCTTGTGACATCTGACCCGCCTCTTGTGACCCTCGTGAAATTTCACCATTCCCTTGTGACCCACATGAAATTTGACCATCTCCTTCTAACCCTCGTGAAGTTTAACCATCCTCTCCAGACCCTCGTGATGTCTGACCCTCGTAAAATTTGACCATTCCTTTGTGACCTTCGTGATGTTTGACCCTCGTGAAATGAGACCATCCTCTTGTGACCCTCGCGACGTTCGAGCGTCGTGAAGTTCAACCATCCCCTCGTAACTCTCGTGATGTTTGATCCTCGAAAAAATTTGATTATCCCCTCATAATGTTTGACCCTTTTAAAATTTGACCATTCTCTTTTGACCCTTGTCGAATTTGATCATCTCCTTGTGACATTTGTGACCCTCCACTTATGACCCTCTCCTTGAAAAAAAAATCGATACAATACAGGCCAAATAGTATCGATACACCCAATGCATCGACGGGTAAGTATCGATACAAAATGTTAGGTATTGCGTATAAAAATTTCGATATTGGGAGTATCGACATCTGGCGATACTTCAGAGTTTTTTTCCTTTCTTTTAGAGGAATAAGACAAAAATCGCATTTTGAAGAGAAGATGTTGGTGTTACATCACAACTCTGACGAGCCCCCCTTCGTCACAAACGTCACAAAATACTCCCCCCCCCCCTCCCCCAACTGTGTGACGTAATATTTGAACGCTCCCATTAAAGAACTCCATTAAAAAAAAAGATAAAGAACGAAGAAAATAATCTATGCCACAATTTCTTTTTCGTTTTCTGAAAAATATGTGAGGCGCGAGAGGGCAAGAAGGGGTCGTAGCTGGGTGAATATGTGGCAATAAACTGCGCGGGACTATTAGAAAAAAAAAAGTGAAGAAAAAAAATAATTTTCGGCCCTGGAAAAAATAGTAACAGACTTTGAAAAATATAAAGTCAGACAAACTTATTTCGAAAAAAAAATCGTCTGATTGAAAAACGATAAAGGAACTTTCATCCCCAAAAATGATCCTCTTCAATACCCTCTGAGGAAAAGGATCAGTTGTGGGATACCCTGGATACGATACGAGAAAATTATGTGCAAAATGATCATTTGGAAGCATATTGTTAATTTATCAGCAAACATGAGTATTCTACATGAAAACAAAAGCAATTCCCCACTTGTTTTATGTTGACCAGAAAAATTGACAAAAATAAAGTCAATGCATTAACTTGATAATATTGTTGTTGAATTTAGAACATTCTTCTAAATTTAAAAACAATAATGTTTGAGAACTTTATTGATGACATGAGAAGAGACATGCAACGTCATTGACTATGCAGATGAATCCTACTCGACTTTCCAAATTAGCCGCCAATTTTGTCTTATAGTACCTGAAATATTATCCACATAAATTCCCTCAGAAATAATTAGTTTGTAGATGTGTTAGAAAATACCAGATCAAAACATTTTTTTTTTTACTAGAGGGTAAAATTTTTTTGCATCTGCAATAATACTCCTGACGACTTCTTATGTCATCATATTTTGAAAGTAGTGATGTTACTATGGAATTTTACAGTAGGAAATCTTCAAATGAAAAGAGAAAAATACCAATTCCCATGAAATTTGCCCATCTTGTATCTCTGAAATATCAATTTATTTCTGGATAATTCAGTGAAATTTCAATGTTTAGGGCAATTTGAGAATGTAAATGATTAACACTTTTTAAAAAGTAGACATAAATTATTCTAGGTTTTCATCTCTTGAAAATCATGACATTTAAATGAAATCAATTTTTCAATTTTCACAATGAGCTTCAGAATTCAAGCTTTCACTCAACCATCAATGATTACCTAACATCAAAAACTGAATTTGCGAAATGAATATGAAGTTCCATGAAAGAGTTGTGGTTAAATTGAATTCAAATTGAAAAAGTTGAGAATTAGACTCCAGCCAGGACTAAAACTTAATAACAAATTATCAGTGTAACATTACCTTGAATTGCGCGAATAGAGAATTCTTCATTTACACGGAGAAGAAACTAGAAAAATTACTGTGCAGTACCGGAAAATTTGCTGTAGAATACCAGAATTTTTCCTGGTGACTCCGAGAAAAATCCCTGTAGGGCGCTCCAAAAATTCCGGTGCGAGCACGTGAACTTTTCCGGGTCCGTCAAAATGAACCCATTTTCCCGGGCTAGCACAATGATTTTTCTGGTATTTTTTCCTCGGTGCAGCAGAAAATCGGTGTCTAGACAGGTAAATTACGCAATTTGTGCGCATGTTTCCCGTATAAATCAATAAATTGTTTTTTTCCAAACTCAAAATTCATCGTTATGGAATCTTCGAGGATTGTTATGAGCAGAAAATTGAGCGGTTGGATCTTCTCTACGTGACCCATGCGGTCGGAAATATTAATGCGATGGATTATTTTCCTGAAAATCGAATTTCAATTCAGCCCAGTTCAATAAAACCCGAGTTACGTTACAGGAACAAATAAATAGGAACGCAGTAAAACATCGTAATGCTCACACGCAAATTGTGATGGAAAAATCGAAAGGAAAAACATAAAAAATAGTTTTTGAACCCCCCAACCCCACAAAAAATCCCTGTCAATTCTCCAGAGAGATTTTCATATGATTTCTCCCATACGATTCATTACAAATTTGATGAAAATGAAAATTTCACTGGGGTTCTTACTTTGTATCGTGCTCGTGTTCCACCAAGCGTTCCATTTTGCCCCGATATCCTCAACAGTCTTTTCTGCAGCTCGAAAATTCCATCTTTTGACACATAATTTGTAGCAAAAATTCATTCATTCGTGGAATAATTCGATGAATAACAGAAATTCTCGGCCATTTTCAGTCGCTTGCTCACTTGAAGTATTGATAACTCGTAAACTACTGGGAAGGTCTGATTTTAATTTACGCGAAAATGTTTGTCATTTTGTCGATGATTTTTGGTAAAAATTTTAGATTAAAATAATTAGGTTTTTGAGATAATCACGATTGACAAAAAAACACGTTTTGGCGCATAAACCCTCTAAAACTGAAGCAAATGCAGCGAGTG
>NW_021680715.1:92094-99327 GCF_001412515.2 Diachasma alloeum
AAAAAAATCGACCTGTGCTAGAGAAGGCTGGGCCAGCGGACTAACCTTCTCCATTTCAGTATATGGCCCTCCATAAAAACACCGGACACTCCCAGCACCTGTCGGAGCCTAAAAGTTTAACAATTTTCTTTTGCATTTTTCTCGAATTTGGACCTGTTGAAAATTATCCTTCTTTTGGAGAATGACGATGAGATAGTTAAACTATCACTTGACGGAATTAAAAAAGGACTGGATCGATTTCGGAGGGCTCTGGAAGCCCCCAAAAATGTCCATTTTCAGCAAAAATGATCCACTTTTATTCGTTAACAAATGGAATGGAAATTGCGAAAGAGCATTATTCATATTATTTGATTATTTGTCAATAGTTTCCCACCAAGTATTCAAGAAAATATGAAAAGTTTACTCATATAATCACGATTCGAAACTTAATTGACTTTTTCACGTGTATAACGTCATAACAAATTCCAAATCGTTGCGGAAGCTCAAAATATGGTTCTAAAAATCGGAAAAAAATCACACAGTCATTTGAACTAATGAGCTTTCGGTTCCGTAAACTTGCACATTGAAATTCGGAAAAAATGTTTTCTGGGCCTGCCTAATATGGAGGGTATGAAATAGTATTCAAAAAGGGGGGAGGGTTATAGGTTTTATTTCAGCCACCCTCATCTCTCCAGATCCATGTTTTGTTTAAATAAAAAATGGAATTTTTCAATTCTTTCAGAAATCATGGAAATTGATACTTTATAAGGGGTTGGAAGGGGGAGGCAGGTATCTGAAGCATAGAAAATTTATCCAACAAGGGGAGAGGGTGAAGTCTCCCCTTTTAACCCTCTGGTAAAGGCGCAATTTCCATGATTTTCCGGAAAATGAAACAATTCTGTTTGTAATTTAAACATTGCATAAACATTGCTCGCGAAATTTTACCATTTCCTTGTGATTCTCATAAAATTTGATCATCTCCTTGTGACCCTTGTGACATCTGACCCGCCTCTTGTGACCCTCGTGAAATTTCACCATTCCCTTGTGACCCACATGAAATTTGACCATCTCCTTCTAACCCTCGTGAAGTTTAACCATCCTCTCCAGACCCTCGTGATGTCTGACCCTCGTAAAATTTGACCATTCCTTTGTGACCTTCGTGATGTTTGACCCTCGTGAAATGAGACCATCCTCTTGTGACCCTCGCGACGTTCGAGCGTCGTGAAGTTCAACCATCCCCTCGTAACTCTCGTGATGTTTGATCCTCGAAAAAATTTGATTATCCCCTCATAATGTTTGACCCTTTTAAAATTTGACCATTCTCTTTTGACCCTTGTCGAATTTGATCATCTCCTTGTGACATTTGTGACCCTCCACTTATGACCCTCTCCTTGAAAAAAAAATCGATACAATACAGGCCAAATAGTATCGATACACCCAATGCATCGACGGGTAAGTATCGATACAAAATGTTAGGTATTGCGTATAAAAATTTCGATATTGGGAGTATCGACATCTGGCGATACTTCAGAGTTTTTTTCCTTTCTTTTAGAGGAATAAGACAAAAATCGCATTTTGAAGAGAAGATGTTGGTGTTACATCACAACTCTGACGAGCCCCCCTTCGTCACAAACGTCACAAAATACTCCCCCCCCCCCCCCCCCAACTGTGTGACGTAATATTTGAACGCTCCCATTAAAGAACTCCATTAAAAAAAAAGATAAAGAACGAAGAAAATAATCTATGCCACAATTTCTTTTTCGTTTTCTGAAAAATATGTGAGGCGCGAGAGGGCAAGAAGGGGTCGTAGCTGGGTGAATATGTGGCAATAAACTGCGCGGGACTATTAGAAAAAAAAAAGTGAAGAAAAAAAATAATTTTCGGCCCTGGAAAAAATAGTAACAGACTTTGAAAAATATAAAGTCAGACAAACTTATTTCGAAAAAAAAATCGTCTGATTGAAAAACGATAAAGGAACTTTCATCCCCAAAAATGATCCTCTTCAATACCCTCTGAGGAAAAGGATCAGTTGTGGGATACCCTGGATACGATACGAGAAAATTATGTGCAAAATGATCATTTGGAAGCATATTGTTAATTTATCAGCAAACATGAGTATTCTACATGAAAACAAAAGCAATTCCCCACTTGTTTTATGTTGACCAGAAAAATTGACAAAAATAAAGTCAATGCATTAACTTGATAATATTGTTGTTGAATTTAGAACATTCTTCTAAATTTAAAAACAATAATGTTTGAGAACTTTATTGATGACATGAGAAGAGACATGCAACGTCATTGACTATGCAGATGAATCCTACTCGACTTTCCAAATTAGCCGCCAATTTTGTCTTATAGTACCTGAAATATTATCCACATAAATTCCCTCAGAAATAATTAGTTTGTAGATGTGTTAGAAAATACCAGATCAAAACATTTTTTTTTTTACTAGAGGGTAAAATTTTTTTGCATCTGCAATAATACTCCTGACGACTTCTTATGTCATCATATTTTGAAAGTAGTGATGTTACTATGGAATTTTACAGTAGGAAATCTTCAAATGAAAAGAGAAAAATACCAATTCCCATGAAATTTGCCCATCTTGTATCTCTGAAATATCAATTTATTTCTGGATAATTCAGTGAAATTTCAATGTTTAGGGCAATTTGAGAATGTAAATGATTAACACTTTTTAAAAAGTAGACATAAATTATTCTAGGTTTTCATCTCTTGAAAATCATGACATTTAAATGAAATCAATTTTTCAATTTTCACAATGAGCTTCAGAATTCAAGCTTTCACTCAACCATCAATGATTACCTAACATCAAAAACTGAATTTGCGAAATGAATATGAAGTTCCATGAAAGAGTTGTGGTTAAATTGAATTCAAATTGAAAAAGTTGAGAATTAGACTCCAGCCAGGACTAAAACTTAATAACAAATTATCAGTGTAACATTACCTTGAATTGCGCGAATAGAGAATTCTTCATTTACACGGAGAAGAAACTAGAAAAATTACTGTGCAGTACCGGAAAATTTGCTGTAGAATACCAGAATTTTTCCTGGTGACTCCGAGAAAAATCCCTGTAGGGCGCTCCAAAAATTCCGGTGCGAGCACGTGAACTTTTCCGGGTCCGTCAAAATGAACCCATTTTCCCGGGCTAGCACAATGATTTTTCTGGTATTTTTTCCTCGGTGCAGCAGAAAATCGGTGTCTAGACAGGTAAATTACGCAATTTGTGCGCATGTTTCCCGTATAAATCAATAAATTGTTTTTTTCCAAACTCAAAATTCATCGTTATGGAATCTTCGAGGATTGTTATGAGCAGAAAATTGAGCGGTTGGATCTTCTCTACGTGACCCATGCGGTCGGAAATATTAATGCGATGGATTATTTTCCTGAAAATCGAATTTCAATTCAGCCCAGTTCAATAAAACCCGAGTTACGTTACAGGAACAAATAAATAGGAACGCAGTAAAACATCGTAATGCTCACACGCAAATTGTGATGGAAAAATCGAAAGGAAAAACATAAAAAATAGTTTTTGAACCCCCCAACCCCACAAAAAATCCCTGTCAATTCTCCAGAGAGATTTTCATATGATTTCTCCCATACGATTCATTACAAATTTGATGAAAATGAAAATTTCACTGGGGTTCTTACTTTGTATCGTGCTCGTGTTCCACCAAGCGTTCCATTTTGCCCCGATATCCTCAACAGTCTTTTCTGCAGCTCGAAAATTCCATCTTTTGACACATAATTTGTAGCAAAAATTCATTCATTCGTGGAATAATTCGATGAATAACAGAAATTCTCGGCCATTTTCAGTCGCTTGCTCACTTGAAGTATTGATAACTCGTAAACTACTGGGAAGGTCTGATTTTAATTTACGCGAAAATGTTTGTCATTTTGTCGATGATTTTTGGTAAAAATTTTAGATTAAAATAATTAGGTTTTTGAGATAATCACGATTGACAAAAAAACACGTTTTGGCGCATAAACCCTCTAAAACTGAAGCAAATGCAGCGAGTGGCGTCTCATTTTGAAAGTTTTTTAAATTTTCTTCAAGTGTGCTGCAGAGAAATTTGATCTCTGATGATAATGTGAAAAAAAATTCATCCAAAAAAAAATGTAAATTTTCAAAAAATCATAACTTCCGCAATTATGAATATTTTACGATTATTATTTTTTCAAAATGTACGTCTGGTGCCCAACTTTTCAGAAAACAATCACCAAAAAAATCCCCGACAATGAATTTTTCGAGCGTCCGATTTAGCGTGGAACTGCTCATATTCAAAACAAAATCGCAAAGCAAATCTATAGAATTAAAGACAGGATGAAAGAAAGATAGCATTTTATCCCAGAACTTGACTACAGTTTTGATTGAATCTCCATAAAAATTCAATCAAATTCCATTACTTTTCGTTATACAAAACCGATCTTTTTTTTTTTCGAATGTGTCAAGTGTTCGATTGAATGTTTTCATACGTATTTGATTTTTGTACTACTGGCGGATAATTATGGGATGCACCTATTTCAAGTTCATAATGAAAAAATGGCTAACAGAATATCGAAACGACTGCAAATTTAAATCAACATAAAGGGAGGTGTTCCCAATATTCTCCTATTTTTGCAAGACTTTTGATTATTTATCCGAGATTGAAAATAATTGCTAACTGCAATCATTATTAAATTTTTTTCATTTCAAATGTTGCCGATGATTCACGAGGTGGCAAATTTTAATTCACATAGGGAGAACGGTTTTTAATAGTCTCCCGTGCTTGCAAAACTTTTGATTGTTTCTTCAAGCTTAGAAATAACTGAGAATTACACTTATTGTTTTTTTTTTCAAATGTTGTCGATGATTCACAAAGTTGAAAATTTAAACTCACATAGGGGAAAGGGTTTCCAACATCTTCCCATATTTGCAAGACTTTTGATTATATCTCTGAAGTTGAAAAAATCGAGAATTACAATAATTGTTATTTTTTCTTATTTCAAATGTTACCGATGATTCATAAGCTTGCAAATTTAAATTCACCTAGTGAGAAGGGTTTTTAACACTCCTATATTTGCCGAACTTTTAAATAATTCTCCTACATAAAAAATTGTTGAGAATTCCAATCATTGTTATTTTTTTCAATTTCAAATGTTCCCGATTATTCACGAGGTTGCAAACTTCGTATAAGAAGTCGAGTACCGTTACCAACATTTGAAGTTCTATTTTATAACTTTTGTTTTTTTTTCACGCGTTACATTGAATAACAGGATCCTTACAATGTTAATTGAGAAAGAAGTGCCTTACGCGTGACAAAAAAGTTTGCAAATTGCAGCAATGTTCAATAACAGTACTCTGAATTTCCTAGCGAGTTTGCACTACTTTTGGAATTTTTGACGTCAAGTTATAAACAATATTGTTTAATTAACGATAATTGTCAATTGCGCCCTCCTAAATTGTACAAGAGTAAACCGAAGAGTACAAGTAGTACGAAAGAGTACAACCAATTTACAATATTGCTGTCGTTAGAATGCAAAATTGCAAAAACCACATTAACAACGCCATCTATGATAACCTCCCATATTGAAAATTGTATAAACGTTGTTATGTGGAGAGATTTTTCACGCTTAAATTCTGAGACCAAATGATCATAACTCGGGGCTGAGATGGCTTTGTTAGGAGAGGTGCTGGCGTACTTTAGCGTAAATATCGTCTCAGCAATCGATCCGTTGGCGACGCAGATCTCGATGTAGTCTAAACAAATGACGAACCTGGGTTTGAGGTCCCCATAAGGAACGGGACCGTGGGCAAGAGCACTCTTCCGACTGAGATATAATTATTCAAATACTAGATCGTTTGCATTTTTAATGACGACGCTGTAAAGAAAGCGATCCTACAATGTATGGACAAATATCCACTCTTTTGAAAAGTTATTTGGGGTGTGAATTTATTGAGTTTATAGCCCTTTCATTAAATCCTTCCTACAGTTAAAATTTACACAATCCCTCCCTATGATTGCTTCCTCATTATATTTGTTTTGTACAATTGGATGTAACTTGAACGATGTGCAGAATGTCATTGTGTCAGTTTCAGAAGAATAATTAACACTGTTTAAAATTTCAGTTGATTTGTCATCTACTTTTTCTCCGGACTATGGCATGAGTCGCATACATTAATATTGGATACATGCCTTGAAAATCTCCCACGGAAATAGAAGTGTATGCTTTGATACTATTGAAAATAAAAATATTCCCATGAATGAGATTATTTATACAATTTGAACTTGATGCATTCATTATCTGAATGAATAGCAACCGAATTGATTTATGAGTCGATCGATCACGTAGCAGTCTTGGTGGTGCTTATTTCCAAGTGCAAAACTTGCCGGAGTAGTTAGGCTAGGCGGCTTCTGGACGAAAACTACGCCACCAGGTGGCAGCACGGTCGGGGGAGAATGTTCTCGAAGGATGACGTCATCCTGAACATTCGAGAACCAGGTGGCAGCACGGTCGGGGGGAATGTTCTCGAAGGATGATGTCATCCTGAACATTCGAGAACCAGGTGGCAGCACGGTCGGGGGAATGTTCTCGAAGGATGACATCATCATGAATATCTGGGGATGACTCATTGTTATGCGGGGTGGGGATATCTCATAATTCCTGTTGAGACTTGTGCTTGATGAAATATGTAGTGGGGATAAGTCGTTATTCTTGTTCGCTATATAGGATATAATATGTTTTCAATATGTTTCAAACATGCCTCAAATGTTTTCAAAAAAGTTTAGAAAATATTTCAAAAATGTTTCAAACAAGTTTCAAATCTTTTCAAGTCATTGATGACTCATCAACTCGCGCATGGTGGGGGTACCTCCTGATTCCTGTTGGAACTTACATGAAATATAATACCATGATGAATCATCATGTAATGGGAGGAAGATATCAATTATTTCTTTCTCGATTGATCTCGAACATTCTCCAAGGCTCTCAAATGTTCTGAGATGAGTCATAAGCTACCATCAGGGTGGGGGGTCCCTATATAACGCGTACCATCTGCACAGTCCACATTCAATTCGAGTCACAGTTCTGTCAGTTAAACCTCACAACGTATCGAGAAGGATGACCTCATCGATGACTCATCGACTCGCGTGGTGGGGGGAATCCCTCTAAGACCTGCTGGGACTTGTATGAAATATAATGACCTGTTGAAACTTGCATGAAATTGGATATTGGCGCCACAAGCTGTAGAAGGTTCGA
>NW_021680715.1:99760-100095 GCF_001412515.2 Diachasma alloeum
GTTATGTTTTATGAGAAGAGGATGTATATAATAATAAGATCAGCTCAGTTCCACCGTATTGTCTCACGGAAGATGATATAGTGTCTCACGGAAGAAAATCGCTCGAAATCATGATCTTAAACGTTGAATAAGTTTTCATGAAAGAATATTGAATGCTATATTATAAGAAGAATATAGATGAAATATATTTAATACTCATTTTAAGATAACTGTATGATAATTGTAAGACAACAAGTATAAATAAAACAATAAAAACGCTTCGTTAAATGTTGAAAAAGTTTATTCATTTATTCAAATGTGTACGTGATTAGCATTACTATCATTATTATGAGAAA
>NW_021680715.1:100258-103726 GCF_001412515.2 Diachasma alloeum
ATATATATATATATATAATTACACAAGTGCTTCGAAATAACCCCAAGGTAGAGTATCTGTTGTATGGAGTGAAATCATACGTTTAGCATCTTCCCAACTCAACACGATCTTCTGCTAGCAGATTGTGTGCACCTTATTTTTGTTGCTGTGAATTCAATACTGATTCCTGATAATGTGCTCATTACCAAAAAGACAATTTTTATAATCATTGAATGTGCTTTTCCTGAGTGTAGCAGCTTTAACACCTTCAGGTTTCTTCCTAGCTTTTTCATCATTCAACATCCTAAATGCATGTTTTGGCTCGTAGACCTACAAATTCAACCGTAATTCGAACATTATTCTCGTCCTTCATGAGTCCTAATACGTTCTTGTTTGCGAGCAGCATTCTATCCTCATTATTCTCTTTATAGCCAGATGCATCGAACATGTGCATGAACTATCTCCATCGGTATATATGAGTTTTGCTGAATCTTCAAATTCACACTTAACGTAGTTCTGATAGAAGTTATATATAATCGTTTTTGATAAATCGAGGGTCATAAATCCAATATGGATAGGTTTCTTGAAATATACGGATGTTTCATTCATTCATTATCATCAAACACCATACAGTTATGGAAATTGAATTTTGCTATCAATGCTTTTGTTCCATATCGACCACTCCAATATGTGAAGAGCTTGATATCTTTCTGTTTTCTCGCAGTTTCCATAGTTTTTCCGAATACAGCATTATTCATCAAATTATCTAAGTTCTTCTCAAATTCATTTTTGACTGTTGTCTTTTCATAGTATTCAGATCAATGTAAGATTCCAACGAGGGCTTCTGATTGAATGTCAAAACAAGACGAATATGCTTTAGTTTTATACCAACAGCTGTGTATTGCTTCAAGTTTACGTAATGTATAACATACTTTTCTTTCGGGAAGAGGGTGGTCGCTAATTTAGTATGTTTGATCTCTGGTGGGATGAAATATTCTGGACAGAGCGGAAAATCTTTATATAGTTCATGCAATTTTTGACCACATTCCAAATCAACTTCACGGATATATCCGACTGGAGAATCATCTGCAGCAATTAAAATGTCTACAGAACCAGTTGCAGCCCATTTAAATGAATCATATGGCAAACTGATACTCATAGCGGCCCCATATACATTGTTCACATCATAATACATCAAATATGATGTTTCTGACGAGGGATCATAACATTTCTCACCCATGAATGGATTATTAGCGTGGGCATATGGGTTTGAACATTGTGATATTCCACCTCTAATACCTTTTTCAATGAATAATATCATTTCTGGATCTGTGAAAAGCTCTAAATTCACCTCTGTATATTTCAGCATAGCATCAAAGGCTAATCTACGCGTTGTATAATAATGCAAAGGGTCTAATTCATAAGTGCAAAGACAATTACGATGGAAAATTTGAGAAGTCCTAACTAACAATAAGAGATTGGTTTGTAGGTAGAGATCTGAATACTCCCTCAATGTTTTGATATCGAATGCACTCCAAACATTAAGAGCATGTTGATCTACTTGATCAGATATCTGCTCATCAGTCAGTTGAGAGTGAAACCCTTCTTTTCCAGGCAATTCGGTTTCATTCAATTTACCCCAATCATTCACATGTGGACGTCCGCATGAAAAGGGACCACTTTGTCGAAATAATGTTATGTATACTCTGATAATATTGATAATATTTCGCACATTTTGAGCACAAAATGATCTTCATGGGGTCAAATATGACGTCGTCGGAGAAGATGGAAAAAAAATTTAACATTGGTGGAAATGGCAAATGCTGAGACAAAAACGTGAATATCTCGGAAACTAGAATCCTTTTTCATGTGGACGTCCACATATATTCAAAAGGAAATACCACCTTTCTACTCGACAGATTGAATTTATTAGAATCAGGTTGATATTGTCTTGTTATTTCTTTAGGATCGTTATCAACTTAATTCGCTAATCTCTCACGACTACTACCCATGTATGATGTCCAGAATTTTCGTAGGAAAATTGAATGAAAAATAATATATATATAGACATAATGCAAATTAATAAGTCAAGTAATTGACGAAACATTTCATCACTTAAAATCAATAAATCCAAAAACAATGGAATTGAGAGCATCGATGATGAAATGTCTCACCCAACATGCCCCCGTTTCTCAATATCAAAATTCGCAGATGGAGGAATTTTTGAGGAACAATGAACCAAAAACCCCAAAAGCCGAGTGAACTACTTTTCTGAAGACGATTTAAAAGTGGGAAAAATCATACGACATTTTCTACTAATTAAAAATTGATTCATTGGAGCCCCCATGAGTCAAGTGGCTCGTAAAAACCAATAAAAACTCCAGAAAAATCAAAATTAATCAGTCTTGAAGCAGCGACGGAGCAGTAATAATTCTGGTCGAAACAGTTCTCTTAATCGGCGGATTTTTCAATCCTTCAATACAATACAATAATTCGCAGTATCGAAATTCCGCTGAATAGTTGCCGAATTAATAGTAGGCTACGAACAATTGGAATTATCCGGGAATCAAATTTCCTTAACCGAGAGGGGTGACTTTTCTTGCATTTAAAGAATTAGACTATTGCGAACCGTTGTGNTGGAATTATCCGGGAATCAAATTTCCTTAACCGAGAGGGGTGATTTTTATTGCATTTAAAGAATTAGACTATTGCGAACCGTTGTGAACAGTCTCACCCAAAACTATTAACTTCAATTGTCCTGTCAAATATTTCGAACTCAAAATAAACTATACGAGTGGAAAAAAGTGTTTTTGTGAGAGTATACATGATAGCCTCTAGTGAATCTAATTGTTGGTGAGGAAATTGCGAATTCAACCAAGGATCCATATAAAAAAATGGATACATACATGAAACCGAACTGTGAGTAATCAAATTTTGTGAAACAATTAGAATCAGATCTTTCAGATCATTCCAGGGGTAGGAATTTCGAATTAACTACATATAAACTTTTATAAAATGCAGACTTATGCTTTTATAAATTGTGTAGTTCTCAAAATAATAATGAAAATCGAATTTAATTGCCAATACAACTCTAAATTTTTTGATTCGTGAATATTCCTAACTAAAATCCTATCTCTAACCAAAATTCCCTTATTTTGAATATTTCCTGTCAAAATCGAGCTGCAATTCAATATTTTAATGAAAAGGTAAGAGTATGAACCTCACTTCGTACAGTGAATTCAAATTTTAATCATTTTAGCTATCTTTTCAATAAAACAATTGAAAACATAGTCCTCCAACGCTGATAATTTCTCCAGAAGTTACACATGAAACGGAATGAGTCGTTGAATCTTAAATTTAGACAAGTCCCTGCTACCCATTTAGTGAAAGAGATATAATGTCCTTTATTAACTGGAAGAATTTGGAATAGTATGAGAATTTTGATATGCAAGATTACAACTCCTATGCGCAGCCCCGTGATATTTTCCT